>NC_090655.1:140312416-140469916 GCF_040937935.1 Hyperolius riggenbachi
GACCACGCGGCAACGCTAACCCAGCAGCAGCAGCAGCAGCAGCAGCACACGTGATGGAACAGGAGGAGGCGCAGGAGGAGAAGGCCACGCTTTGTGAGACACAACAACCCAGGCCTTGCATGAGGACAAAAAGCGTGCGGATAGCATGCTTTGTACCGCCATGTAGTCATAAATGTAATAAAGATAAGAGGTTCAATAAACAGTGACCACGCGGCAACGGTAACCCAGCAGCAGCAGCAGCACACGTGATGGAACAGGAGGAGGCGCAGGAGGAGAAGGCCACGCTTTGTGAGACACAACAACCCAGGCCTTGCATGAGGACAAAAAGCGTGCGGATAGCATGCTTTGTACCGCCATGTAGTCATAAATGTAATAAAGATAAGAGGTTCAATAAACAGGGACCACGCGGCAACGGTAACCCAGCAGCAGCAGCAGCAGCAGCAGCACACGTGATGGAACAGGAGGAGGCGCAGGAGGAGAAGGCCACGCTTTGTGAGACACAACAACCCAGGCCTTGCATGAGGACAAAAAGCGTGCGGATAGCATGCTTTGTACCGCCATGTAGTCATAAATGTAATAAAGATAAGAGGTTCAATAAACAGGGACCACGCGGCAACGGTAACCCAGCAGCAGCAGCAGCAGCACACGTGATGGAACAGGAGGAGGCGCAGGAGGAGAAGGCCACGCTTTGTGAGACACAACAACCCAGGCCTTGCATGAGGACAAAAAGCGTGCGGATAGCATGCTTTGTACCGCCATGTAGTCATAAATGTAATAAAGATAAGAGGTTCAATAAACAGGGACCACGCGGCAACGGTAACCCAGCAGCAGCAGCAGCACACGTGATGGAACAGGAGGAGGCGCAGGAGGAGAAGGCCACGCTTTGTGAGACACAACAACCCAGGCCTTGCATGAGGACAAAAAGCGTGCGGATATAGCAGCAATGCTTTTTGCCGCCATGCAGTCATAAATGTAATACAGATGAGAGGTTCAATAAACAGGGACCGGAAACGCTAAACCATCCCAGATGTTCATCGGTCATGTTACTTGGTTGGGGTCCAGGAGTGTTGCGTAGTCGTTTCCAATCCAGGATTGATTCATTTTAATTTGAGTCAGACGGTCTGCATTTTCTGTGGAGAGGCGGATACGCCGATCTGTGATGATGCCTCCGGCAGCACTGAAACAGCGTTCCGACATAACGCTGGCTGCCGGGCAAGCCAGCACCTCTATTGCGTACATTGCCAGTTCGTGCCAGGTGTCTAGCTTCATGCCCGGTTTCAGGTCCAGCGGTGCCAGCCACAAATCCGTCTGTTCCTTTATTCCCCTCCAAATTTCCTCCCCTGTGTGCTGCTTATCCCCAAGGCAGATCAGCTTCAGCAACGCTTGCTGACGCATGCCAACAGCTGTGCTGCACTGCTTCCACGATCCTACTGCTGCTGGTGCTGGGTTAGCATTTCCGGATGAGGTACAGCTTTGAGATGCGTTGGAGGAGAAGGAGTCAGAGAGGTAGGTGCTGCTGTTGTTATCCAGCTGTTTGCGGCGTGGGCAACACCCGCGCCGTAGCAGGTGAGGAATCGCTGCCAGGCTCCACAAGGTTCACCCAGTGCGCGGTAAGGGAGATGTATCGACCCTGGCCGAACGCACTCGTCCAGGTGTCAGTGGTGAGGTGAACCTTGCAGGCAACGGCATTCTTCAAGCTTCGGGTTATTTAGCTGACCACGTGCTCATGCAACTCAGGCACTGCAGAGCGCGCAAAGTGGTAGCGGCTGGGAACCACGTAACGTGGGATGGCCACTGACATCATGCCCTTGAAGCTGTTTGTCTCCACCACTCGATATGGCAGCATTTCGCAGGCCAGAAGCTTGGCTATGCTGGCTGGCTGTTACTGCCACGGCCCGGGGGTCATTTGCTGGCAATTTCCTCTTGTGCTCAAACATCTCAGAAACAGACAACTCAACCGTAGCGCTGCACACCGAAGGGCTGTTGGTTGTTGTGTTTGATGAACACTGGGAGACCTCAAGAGCACTAGTCCGGAAAGTGACAGTGTCAGCATCGTCTGATGTTTGTGAATGTTGTGAACCACGCAATGGCTGGGCTACTGCTGCTGCTGAGGCGGGTCTGGTGGTGAGTCTGGTGAACCCAAGGGAGGCAGTGTTGCTGGTGGTACCCTGTCCTGCCGCGTTTGCCCACAGAGTGGGATGTTTGGATAGAATGTGGCGGCTCATGCTGGTGGTGGAGAGGTTGTTAATACTTTTCCCCCTGCTCAGGCGGGTCTTGCACACCTTGCAAATCGCCATGGTAACATCCTCAGTGCAGTCTTCAAAGAAAGCCCAGACTTTAACTGGCTGAGGACTCGGACCTCGTGCGTGATGTGCTGGTGCTGCTTAACCCACTGCTGGACGCTTGAGAGGTCATCCAAGTAATTATCTGGTCCTGTTCTTTTGGATCTGTGAGGGTTGTTGTCCTGGACAACATGGGCAGTATTGAGTGGGTTTTCTTGGGTGCTCCCCTGTGGCCTGTACGTGAACCGTCAGGGGAAACACCTCTTCCCTTGCCCCTCCCTCTTTCACCGGATTTCTTCCTCATTTCACTTATCCTTAAAGTACACGCTGACTGGCAGCAGTACAGTGGCAGTACAGAAATGCTATACAGTGGTGGGTGAGCGGTGTACCACTATTGTCAGCAGTGACACAGAGCACAATGCTATACAGTGGCGGGTGAGCGGTGTACTACTGTTCCCAGCAGACACAGAGTGGAAGTAAACACAATGCTATATAGTGTGGCTGAGCCGTGTACACAGAGTGGCATTAAACACAATGCTATATAGTCTGCTATATAGTCACCCCGAACAGGGTGATGTTCTGCAGAACCCGAACAGTGGCAAACACTGTTCGCCCAACACTACTGGGAGGGAACGCAGATTTTAGTACCTAAACACACGATACAACATGTTTTCCGGGGTCGGACTCTGAGGCACATACAGATGGTCCCGATCATCATCCTCATCATACAACTCTTCTCCTGAGTCTGACCCACCCACCACCTCTGCCACCCCAACATCCCCAGACACAGACCCCTCATCGTCCTCAACATTAACTTGGGATGCTGGCCTGAGCCAGACCTCCTCCTCCACATCAGGCCCCATCATCTCCTCAATGGCAGCCCTCATTAATCGCTCTGGCGACGGACTGATGGACACAACGTTCTCCTCCGGGGAGGGCTGCTGCTGACCACTGGCTGCTGGGGTGGATGTTATAGCTTGCGTGGGGCGTTGGCTGTTGCTGTTGTTGGGAGTGCTGCTCACAGCGGAGGTCTCTGGGGAACTCATGTTGAGCTCATATAGTGGTTGACGGTGAGTGGAGTATTACTGATCCCAGCAATATACACACTGACTGGCAGAGTACGCAATGCTATATAGTGTGGCTGAGCGGTGTACACAGAGTGGCAGTAAACACAATGCTATATAGTCTGGCTGAGCGAGCGGTGTACTACTGTTCCCAGCAGAATCAGAGTGGCAGTAAACAATGGTATATAGTCTGGCTGAGCGGTGTACATAGAGTGTCAGTAAACAATGGTATATAGTCTGGCTGAGCGAGCGGTGTACTACTGTTCCCAGCAGAATCAGAGTGGCAGTAAACAATGGTATATAGTCTGGCTGAGCGGTGTACATAGAGTGTCAGTAAACAATGGTATATAGTCTGGCTGAGCGAGCGGTGTACTACTGTTCCCAGCAGAATCAGAGTGGCAGTAAACAATGGTATATAGTCTGGCTGAGCGGTGTACACAGAGTGTCAGTAAACAATGGTATATAGTCTGGCTGAGCGGTGTACACACAATGCTATATAGTCTGCTATATAGTGTCAGTAAACAATGGTATATAGTCTGGCTGAGCGGTGTACACAGAGTGTCAGTAAACAATGGTATATAGTCTGGCTGAGCGAGCGGTGTACTACTGTTCCCAGCAGAATCAGAGTGGCAGTAAACAATGGTATATAGTCTGGCTGAGCGGTGTACACAGAGTGTCAGTAAACAATGGTATATAGTCTGGCTGAGCGGTGTACACACAATGCTATATAGTCTGCTATATAGTGTCAGTAAACAATGGTATATAGTCTGGCTGAGCGAGCGGTGTACTACTGTTCCCAGCAGAATCAGAGTGGCAGTAAACAATGGTATATAGTCTGGCTGAGCGGTGTACACAGAGTGTCAGTAAACAATGGTATATAGTGTGGCTGAGTGGTGTACACAGAGTGTCAGTAAACAATGGTATATAGTCTGGCTGAGCGGTGTACACAGAGTGTCAGTAAACAATGGTATATAGTCTGGCTGAGCGAGCGGTGTACTACTGTTCCCAGCAGAATCAGAGTGGCAGTAAACAATGGTATATAGTCTGGCTGAGCGGTGTACACAGAGTGTCAGTAAACAATGGTATATAGTGTGGCTGAGTGGTGTACACAGAGTGTCAGTAAACAATGGTATATAGTCTGGCTGAGCGGTGTACACAGAGTGGCAGTAAACACAATGCTATATACTCTGGCTGAGCGAGCGGTGTACTACTGTTCCCAGCAGACACAGAACAGTAAACAGAATGCTATATAGTGTGGCTGAGCGAGCGGTGTACCACTATTCCCAGCAGACACAGAACAGTGAACAGAATGCTATATAGTGTGGCTGAGCGAGCGGTGTACCACTATTCCCAGCAGACACAGAACAGTAAACAGAATGCTATATAGTGTGGCTGAGCGAGCGGTGTACCACTATTCCAAGCAGACACAGAACAGTGAACAGAATGCTATATAGTGTGGCTGAGCGAGCGGTGTACCACTATTCCCAGCAGACACAGAGTGGCAGTAAACAGAATGCTATATAGTGTGGCTGAGCGAGGTACACAGAGTGGCAGTAAACAGAATGCTATATAGTGTGGCTGAGCGAGCGGTGTACCACTATTCCCAGCAGACACAGAACAGTGAACAGAATGCTATATAGTGTGGCTGAGCGAGCGGTGTACCACTATTCCCAGCAGACACAGAACAGTGAACAGAATGCTATATAGTGTGGATGAGCGAGCGGTGTACCACTATTCCCAGCAGACACAGAACAGTAAACAGAATGCTATATAGTGTGGCTGAGCGAGCGGTGTACCACTATTCCCAGCAGACACAGAACAGTGAACAGAATGCTATATAGTGTGGCTGAGCGAGCGGTGTACCACTATTCCCAGCAGACACAGAACAGTGAACAGAATGCTATATAGTGTGGCTGAGCGAGCGGTGTACTACTGTTCCCAGCAGACACAGAACAGTACACAGAATGCTATATAGTGTGGCTGAACGAGCGGTGTACTACTGTTCCCAGCAGACACAGAACAGTACACAGAATGCTATATAGTGTGGCTGAACGAGCGGTGTACCACTATTCCAAGCAGACACAGAACAGTGAACAGAATGCTATATAGTGTGGCTGAGCGAGCGGTGTACCACTATTCCCAGCAGACACAGAGTGGCAGTAAACAGAATGCTATATAGTGTGGCTGAGCGAGGTACACAGAGTGGCAGTAAACAGAATGCTATATAGTGTGGCTGTGCAAGCGGTGTACTACTATTCCCAGCAGACACAGAGTGGCAGTAAACAGAATGCTATATAGTGTGGCTGAGCGAGGTACACAGAGTGGCAGTAAACAGAATGCTGAGCGAGCGGTGTACTACTATTCCCAGCAGCGACACACAATGACTGGGGGGGACCCTGGCTAGCGTGGCTGGAGCGCGAACTACCCTGCCTGCCTACCCAAAGCTAAACCCACAGACAAATGGCGGAGATATGACGTGGTTCGGGTATTTATTTACCCGAACCACGTGACAGTTCGGCCAATCAGAGCGCGTTCGGGTCCGAACCACGTGACCCGTTCGGCCAATCACAGCGCTAGCCGAACGTTCGGGGAACGTTCGGCCATGCGCTCTTAGTTCGGCCATATGGCCGAACGGTTTGGCCGAGCACCGTCAGGTGTTCGGCCGAACTCGAACATCACCCGAACAGGGTGATGTTCTGCAGAACCCGAACAGTGGCGAACACTGTTCGCCCAACACTAGACCTAACCCACATCCCCTGCCTGGCGCACGTCCTAAACCTGGTAGTCCAAAAGTTTCTGCGGACCTATCAGGGGATGGACCGACTCCTTGAGGTGGCAAGGAAGGTTGTGTGTCACTTCCGGCACTCGCCTGCAGCCGTGGCGAGCCTGGAAGATGTGCAGAATGAGCTGCACCTGCCACAGCACCGGCTCATGCTCGATGTTCCAACTCGCTGGAACTCCACCCTGGCGATGTTGGAGTGTCTGGTTGAACAGAGGCAGGCTGTCAGCCAGTACGTTGCACGAGCAACAGTTGCCTCCCTCACTGCAACTGGGCATGCCGTTACCAACCTCCCATCCATCATCTCCACGGAGGACTGGGAGCACATGCAGCAGGTGTGCTCAGTCCTGGCACCCTTCCTGCAGGCCAACAACATGGTAAACAGGGACCATGCAATGGTATGCGAGTGGGTGCCCATGGTGTGTGTGCTGGACAGGGCCCTGTATGCACTGCTGGAAGAGGGAGCCTTGGACCAGCAGGAGCTGCAGGCAGCTTCACAGGCCACCTCTGAGGAGGAGGACTCGGAGTTGGTGGAGGTCCCTGACCTTGCTGCTGATAAGGGGGAGCAGCAGAGCGCAGCTGGACTGGTGCGGGGGTGGAGAGAGGATGAGGTGGAGGGGGCAGAGGAAGAGGAGGACAGCACTTTCGGCTCTGGGGCTGCCGATGATGTGCCAACAGACGTGGCCAGACTCTTCCCAATGGCAGCGCACATGCTGAGGTGCCTGCGCAAGGACCCAAGGGTGATCCAGATGAAGCAGAGGGAGGACATCTGGATCTGCATGATGCTGGACCCACGTCTGAAGGGGAAGCTCAGCCAGTTCCTGCCTGCAGGAGGAGACCGTGCGCAACAAACGAGGGATTTGCAGCCTTGTTGAGCGCTTGCAGGAAGCCTTCCCTGAGCCATCCACCCCCACTGTCCAGCCAGCACAGAGGCAGCAGCAGGTGCCTGCATCCACCAGCAGCAAGTGCACGCGCACCACAGACCTGCTGTCTCTGACCAACGAGCTCTACATGAGTGTAGAGCTGCCAAGGACTAGAGAGGAGGTGCCTGCAGCAGCATCCTTCTCCAGTCACAGGCAGCGCTTTACCCGCATGGTGGCTGACTACATGGGGTCCTTCAGCGGGCTTGACAGCGTGGCCCCTGTTGATCCCATGGAGTATTGGGTCAAGCACCTGCCGATCTGGAGCGAGCTTGCGCAGTACGGCCTGGAAGTGCTCTCCTGCCCCCCTTCCAGCGTACTGTCAGAGCTTTGCTTCAGTGCAGCCGGTGGAGTCGTCACTGAGAAGCGATCTCGTCTGTCTCACAAGTCTGTGGACAGACTGACGTTTCTCAAAATGAACCAGGCTTGGGTGGAAGCCGAATTCATGGCCCCTGTTGTCGGCGAGAGGGGGACATGAAGTGACGACTAGCACACACACATACACCTGCTGCTGCTGCTGTTGTATTTCATCCTGCTGTCTGTGTCTCCACTGCCAGGGAACACATTACAAGGTGCTGCTGCCCATGCACCACCAGCTATTACACTCAAAAATAGCTGCATTCAATTTGAAAAAAAAAATTGTAATTCATTTAGAGGTGTCCGGGTTGAAAACTGTGCTGTCCCAATTGTGTATTGGACACAATGTGGGCTTCACTACCGATGTCTGGAACCTCATGCTGTGTATTTACGGCCCTGGAACCACTGCTAGGACCCAGGGCCTACTATGTCTTGCTGCCTGCCCTCCTGCCTGCTGTCAAATGCCAGTCTGCCACACACACTCATCCTCCTCACGCTGCCTGCTGCTCTATTGCCTCCTGCTGTCTGTGTGTTTCCACTGCCAGGGAACACATTACAAGGTGCTGCTGCCCATGTGCCACCAGCTATTACGCTCAACAATAGCTGCAATAATTAAAAAAAAATTGAATTAATTTAGAGGTGTCCGGGTTGAAAACTGTGCTTTCCCAATTGTGTATTGGACACAATGTGGGCTTCACGACCGCTGTCTGGAACCTCATGCTGTGTATTTACGGCCCTGGAACCACCGCTAGGAACCAGGGCCTATTATGTCTCGCTGCCTGCCCTCCTGCTGCCTGCTGCCAGTCTGCCACACTCATCCTCCTCACGCTGCCTGCTGTTGTATTTCTTCCTGCTGTCTGTGTCTCCACTGCCAGGGAACACATTACAAGGTGCTGCTGCCCATGCACCACCAGCTATTACACTCAAATAGCTGCATTCATTTTGAAAAAAAAAAAATTGTAATTAATTTAGAGGTGTCCGGGTTGAAAACTGTGCTGTCCCAATTGTGTATTGGACACAATGTGGGCTTCACGACCGCTGTCTGGAACCTCATGCTGTGTATTTACGGCCCTGGAACCACCGCTAGGAACCAGGGCATACTATGTCTCGCTGCCTGCCCTCCTGCCTGCTGCCAAATGCCAGTCTGCCACACACTTATCCTCCTCACGCTGCCTGCTGTTATATTTTCTCCTGCTGTCTATGTCTCCTCTCCACTGCCAGGGAACACAACACATTACAAGGTGCTGCTACCCATGCGCCACCAGCTATTACGCTCAACAATAGCTGCAATAATTAAAAAAATAAAAAATAAATTGTAATTATTTTAGAGGTGTCCGGGTTGAAAACTGTGCTGTCCCAATTGTGTATTGGACACAATGTGGGCTTCACGACCGCTGTCTGGAACCTCATGATGTTCATTTACGGCCCTGGAACCACCGCTAGGAACCAGGGCCTATTATGTCAGTCACATCACACTGCCTGACACACATTACTCCTCCTCCTGTAGCTGCATTGAGCTTCTGCTGTCTGTGTGCTGCTACCACTGCCAGGGAGAACAGAAGAAGAACTATTTTCTGCTGCCACCTGCTCACCCACTCTCCTACCGAGTAACGACCGACTATTACCACACACCACAATACAAATAGCTGCAAGCCTGCAACTACTTCCTCCTCCTGCTGATGTCTGTGTTTTACCACCGCCAGGGTACACAGAAAAAGGCGCTGTGGCTTGCAATGTGCCACTACCTACCTATTATGCCATCAACACAAATATAACTATGGTGTTATTAAAATAAAATATTTCCACAAATGAAGTAAAAAAAATTGCAAAAGAAAGGAAAACAAAGACACATAATATAATGATAGAGAAGAAGAGGAAGAAGAAGATGAAGAAGAAGAAGAAGATATAGAAGAAGAAGATATAGAAGAAGATGAAGAAGATTTAGAAGAAGAAGATTTATATGATGAAGAAGATGAAGAAGATATAGAAGAAGAAGATGATGAAGAAGAATAAGAAGATGAAGAAGATATAGAAGAAGAAGATATAGAAGAAGATGAAGAAGATATAGAAGAAGATGATGAAGAAGATGATGAAGAAGAAGAAGAAAAAGAAGATATAGAAGAAGAAGAAGAAGATATAGAAGATGAAGAAGAAGAAGAAGATATAGAAGAAGAAGAAGAAGAAGATATAGAAGAAGAAGAAGAAGAAGAAGAAGAAGAAGAAGATATAGAAGAAGAAGAAGAAGATATAGAAGAAGAAGAAGATATAGAAGAAGAAGAAGATATAGAAGAAGAAGAAGATATAGAAGAAGAAGAAGAAGAAGAAGATATAGAAGAAGAAGAAGAAGAAGATATAGAAGAAGAAGAAGAAGAAGAAGAAGATATAGAAGAAGAAGAAGAAGAAGATATAGAAGAAGAAGAAGATATAGAAGAAGAAGAAGAAGAAGATATAGAAGAAGAAGAAGAAGAAGATATAGAAGAAGAAGAAGAAGAAGATATAGAAGAAGAAGAAGAAGAAGATATAGAAGAAGAAGAAGAAGAAGAAGAAGAAGAAGAAGAAGAAGATATAGAAGAAGAAGAAGATATAGAAGAAGAAGAAGAAGATATAGAAGAAGAAGATGAAGACAACGTAAATGAAGACTTCCAACTTAAAACCATTTTGGACACACCTTCTCATGCAAACACTTTTCATGAAGTTAATTTACTATTTTTGATACCTTTTTTATAACTACTACATCACCACCTAATCACTTGATGTTTTTTTTCAAAAAAAAATGGTGGTTTCATGCATCATTGACCTCCAAACAAGTTTTACAAGCTATTTAAGGCCAGCTCGAATATTTTACTCAAATACAGACTCGGATAGTGACGTCGGATATCCGAGGTCGAATTAGATATTCGATTACATCGGATATTGAACTTCGAGTGAATTCGGATAGTTTACTATCCGAATTCGACCAAACTCGAATAGGATAATGAGGTATCCGAGCAACACTAGAGAGAAGGACTGCCACTTTCTCCTAGACCATCATCGACATTCTGCTCAGTGGATTATTGCGGCTGAGCAAAGCTGGTCACACAGGGGGCACTGGAGGGTAGACGATGGTGCTGCCATATATGTCACAGCACCACAAATAAAACAGCATTAAAAGTATGTTGATTAAAAACCAGTTACTTTAAGGCCTGAAGTGGAAAAATCAATAATAGTGAAGACAAGACAAATTTATATTGTGCTTTTCTCCTGGCTCAAAGCGCCAGAGCTGCAGCCACTAGGGCATGCTCTGTAGGCAGTATCAGTGTTAAGGAGTCTTGACCAAGGCCTCCTACTGAATAGGTGATGGCTTACTGAACAGTAAGAGCTGAGCAGTAAGAGCTGAGATTTCAGCCCAGGTTTCCTGTGTCAGAGGCAGAGCTCTTAACCAGTACACTATCAAGCCACTCCTAGTAATATAATATTACAAAATGGCACCTATCCTATCAATACTGTAGGTGTTATATATCATTCTTTTAGTGAAAATTAAACACTAGAGCAGCAGCAGGTAGTTGTCACACACAGATACTCTGACACATGATAGTGCAGCAACAACTAGTTGCTGTTGTCTGATATTAGTGTATATTCACTGAACTGTGATAATGAGAAGAATGTGCGTAAAGCCTTAAAGGACAACCGAGGCGAAAATAAACTAATGAAATAAACAACTGTATCTATCTTCCTTTTCATAAAAATGACTTTTTAAGATATTCCACAGTTTTATTTTATGTATAAATATACTTTTTAAGTTTTAACTGTGTTATTGTTTTTGCTCAATGACATATTCATTGAAGTATGCCAGAGCTAAAATCTATGAACTATTGACCCTTTTTTATCTCTTTCTTGCTCTCGGAAGCCATTTTCTGCTAGGAAAGTGTTTTATAGTTAGAATTTCTTATCAGTGAATGTCACACTGTAGTCACTTCCTGTCTGAGTCAGGACCGAGTCAGCCACTTACATACCTGATATTTAACTCTTTCAGGCAGAGAAAGAAAAAAGGAACACAGCATAGTTATTTGTGTGCTAGGCACTGTACATACCCTTGTCTATCTCATCATGTCATGTCACCTCGGGTCCTTTAAGTGCGATGAGTAAAACTAAAATCAATATATTACATACACTGCATTATGCCCTACTCATTGTGCGTAACACTTTAACCTACTTCGGTTCCTGGACGTAGAAACTACGTCCAGGAACCATGCGCGCTACTGCGCGCTCACGCGGCCGATCGCGCGCGTGTGCACGCGCGCTCCCGGCCCGCGGTTCGTTAGCCAGGAAATCAGTGTATTGGGCTATGGTGCCCGATCACTGATTCCTCTCCCCCGCTGAAAAAGTGACAGCTTCTCTCGGAAGCTTCGCTTTTTCTGGCTGTAATGTACCCCATACGTCACTCTAAGCGTTACGCTTAGAGTGACATCATGTAAACAAACTCATGGCCGCCATCTTGTGGCCAAAAAGTAAAACTACAACTAAAAGTAAAAAAAATAAAATTCAAACACATAGTCAAAAGGCAGCAACTCGCGCTAAAATATATCTCTTTATTGCTTTCAATTCACAGTATTGCTTAAGCGGAGACACGGCAAGATAGTTGCACTAATGACTGTATGCAAATTACTCTGCAAGGAGTCCACGGAGTTGTGAGATATACACCCAACCCACTGTGACATCCTTATTTTGGATCATATATTGGTTCTTTTACCTGGAAACAGGACATAGTCCAGATTTTAGGAGATCTATAGGAGATTACATGCAAATCTGGATGTTTAGGAACTTTGTGTAATTCACACAATTTTATGGAATAGTCAATATTTTTATCTTTTTTATACAAATTTTTTGAAGGGCCCTTCTTGGAAAGTTTTCTAAATTGTGTATGTGGAGTGAATGTGCCTTGGAAGTAATTGGGGAGAATTCTTGGTGGGATTTAAGTGCAAGGAATCTACTGTGAATTGAAAGCAATAAAGAGATATATTTTAGCGCGAGTTGCTGCCTTTTGACTATATGATTACCTATTTTGAGGGTTTTAGGGAAATCCCCTTTTTGCAATAACGCTGCTTATAGTTTAGCTATCGTCAAGCGCTGGTTGTGTGATATAATTACAAAAATTCAAACACACATTTACATTATAAATCACATGTTTACATCCCACCCTCCCAAAACTACCCAAATAAAATGTTTAATATAAAAAAACAAAAACATTACACTAAAAAAAACAAAAAAACATGTAAATATTTACATAAGGGTCTAAACTTTTTAAATATCAATGTAAAGATGAAATACTTCTATATTTTTTTTATTTTAAACTTGTAAATAGTGATAGATGCAAAACGGAAAAAATGCACCTTTATTTCCAAATAAAATATTGTCGCCATACATTGTGATAGGGACATAATTTTAACGGTGTAATAACCGGGACATATGGGCAAATACAATACGTGAGTTTTAATTATGGAGGAATGTATTATTTTAAAACTATAATGGCTGAAACTAGAAATAATGCATTTTTTCCGTTTTTTTCTTTTTTCTTCCTGTTAAAATACATTTACAGTAAAGTGGCTCTTAGAAAAATGTACCCCCCAAAGAAAGCCTAATTGGTGGCGGAAAAAACAAGATATAGATCAGTTCATTGTGATAAGTAGTGATAAAGTTATAGGCTAATGAATGGGAGGTGAACATTTCTCAAGTGAAAACGACGGAACGCGAATGGGTTAAGCACATTATTCTCATTACCGCAGTAAATATAGCTCATTGTTGGAACTCTTAGCAAATGCATTTAACAAAGTAGCAGCTGCGTAGACTCTTTTGTAACAGTAACTAGTAATAACCAATTACCTCATGGGACATTGGGACATGGAGGCAATATTCATTGAAATCCAGTAAAATTACTGTGTTCACATGTCACAGGGCAAGTATATCAGTGCGTACACAACTAACCTATGGCACATTGCATCAGGTATGTTAATACTTGTAAAATTGCAGCATGCTATGTCATTTTACTAGTGTTTATTGAATATGCTTTATGGAACTATGGGAGTACCATATATGAGATTCTAGATCTACAATATAGCAGTAGCAAAACAGGCCACACCCCTTCTAGAAATCATTTTGGATGGTGATGGGTATGGTACACCTTATCAGCAGGATAGAGGAAAGAAGATTTGCTTTGGTCATATCCACTGGGTTATGTACATTAACAATACTTTAGTAAAACGAATAAATACAGCAGTTTTTAACTGTACAATTACTTTACATGAGTAAGGGAAGCAGAGAGCCCCTTTTCTTAGAGGGTACTTGGGATGAAGATAAAGGCTATATTTATACTTACCTGGGGCTTCTTTCAACTCCATGAGGTGCGTGGCCTCTCTCGCCGTCCTCTCCAGCCACTCCATTGTCTTCTAATCAGCCCCGGTAATCTGGCCAGTTGCAGCCAGTCATGCACTTCTGTGTATGCAAGGCACGGCTGTGGCCCCGAGCCTGTGCGGGAGCACAATAAGGAGTACGTGTGCAACCAAGCCGTGCATGTGCAGATGAGCACAACTGGTTGCAACTGGCCAGATTACTGGAGATGATTATAAGACAGCTGAACAGCCGGAAAGGACAGCGAGGGAACCCGCGCACCTAATGGAGCTGGAGAAAAACCCAGTTAAAGAGTAACTGTCAGGCTGCAGAAGCTAATTTAAACCTCTAGTCTCCTGTGTTAAACAGTTTAGAAGGAAGCCAAAAAGACATTACTGAAGATAAAGATCTCTCTTACCTTTGATGTATGCTTATCAGCAATGCTTAGACCTAAGCAGGACGCAAGCCGCAAGCCGCATAACATACTGCAAAGCATTCTGGGGCCCTCCCCTCGGCTGCTAAGGAGAAGACGGGATCAAGTTTCAGCAGCTTCTAAAACTCAGTCCAGCCACAGCACAGATAAATCTCGGGGCAGCGTACACTGCAGGAGTCCGCTATTGTTCCTAGCCACATGGCTCATTAATATTCACTGCAAACTAGTGTTATTCAGTATGAGCTGTTCTGTGATCAGAAGCAGGCAGGACATGACGACACATTTGGCTTCACAAACATGGAACCTGCCATGAGCTGTCAGGAGCATCATTCTCTGCATATACTATATACAAATTCTGTGAAATCCAAACGTGGACAGTGAAATGCATATGTAATGTAAGTACAGCCAATCTTTAGCTACTGATATATATGTGTTTATTTTCTCTGAGACCCTATACCTAACAGCTCCTCTTTAAGTATAAATATAGCCTTTATCTTTATCTCAGGTTCTCTGTAAAGCACTCCAGAAGTATGACGCATATGTTGGCTGCCATATTTATTTACTTTTAAAAAATACCAGTTACCTGGTGCCCTACTGTTCGTTCTGGCATAGGTAGGGTCTGACCATTCTGCTAGTCACCCTCTCAACCGACTGTTGAGACTACTGTCTCTACCCCGTCCTTTAGATTGTAAGTCTCTAGCAGGGCCCTCCTTCCTAGTGTTTGCAGCTTGATTATGAAATCTCACTGTCTGACATCCCAAACTAGAAGAGACTATGTATTTTTACCAAACAGTGTGCTACTGTTTACATTATTATTTCCTTGTTTTGTTGTGAGCTTGCTGTGTATGTCCTATTTTGTATGTGACCCATTTATTTATTTTCAGCACTACGTAATATGTTGGCACTTTGTAAATACAATAAATAATAATAATAATAATAAACATATCTGTATGTTTCTTCAGGGTCTATGGCTAACAGTATTAGAGGTAGAGATGGCCCGAACATCCGATTTTAGGTTCGCGAACCGGGTTCGCGAACCTCCGCAAACGTTTGCAAACTTTGAAAACTAGAAACATTTATGCTGGCCACAAAAGTGATAGAAAAGATGTTTCAAGGGGTCTAACATCTTAGTTTTTTGCATGGCGGAGTGGGATAGATGCCAAAAGTCCTGGGGAAAATCTGGATTTGACACAAAGCAGCGTTTTAAGGGCAGAAATCACATTGCATGCTAAATTGCAGGCCTAAATTGCTTTAAAACATCTTGCATGTGTATACATCAATCAGGGAGTGTAATTAGAGTTCTGCTTCACATTGACACACCAAACTCACTGTGTAACGCACCGCAAACAGCTGTTTGTGTTGTGACGGCTGTGCTGGACTGGTGCGCCCCATGGCGAGAGTGCAGGCGATAACTGTTTTCAAGCCCATATGGTCGCCAGGCTGAGGTAGCTCAATGATAGAACAACAGTGATTGTCCAGTTAATCGAATTTGGTCTGTCCACAATGAAGCAACGACCTTATTATCTTTGGTGTGCCACCCCCCGAAACACTCATATAGCCGGCGGTCATTGCTTCATTGTGATACACAAGGGGAATTGACACATGTACATGCCTTTTGTTTTGTTGTTGCAGCCGCAGTGCAGCCAGAAAAATTAGGCAGGCATGTACACGCACCAGAAAAACGATTATAGCGGCCGCTGCTAGCAAAAAAATTCAGGAGTCCGTTTGGAGTCCTGGAACCTGTTGGTGGTGGCTGAGAAGGCAGTCAAGCCTCTAGCTGCGCTGAAGGTCCTTTCTGACAGGACGCTTGAGGCAGGGCAAGACAGAAGTTGGATAGCAAATTGGGACAGCTGTGGCCACAGGTCAAGCCTGCGCACCCAGTAGTCCAAGGGTTCATCGCTGCTCACAGTGTCTACATCCACACTTAAGGCCAGGTAGTCGGCTACCTGCCGGTCCAGGCGTTGGTGGAGGGTGGATCGGAAAAGTGATATGGCGAGGCATTGGACTAAAGAATGTAAGCATGTCCGACATCACCATGAGATCGCTGGAGCATATTGTCCTTGCCTGCGTGGACATGGGAGAAGGATTGCTGGCAGTGGTACCTTTATTGCGTTGTGCTGTGACATCACACTTAAACACATTGTTAAGCATAGTTGCCAGCCTTCTGGTGATTTGGAAACATCTCTGCCACTTTGTGCCTATACCGAGGGTCTAGTAGCGAGACCACCCAGTACAGCTCATTCCCCTTGAGTTTTTTTTTATACGAGGCTCCCTCAACAGGCTGGACAGCATGAAAGACGCCATCTGCACAAAGTTGGATGCAGACGTTTTATCCATCTCTTCTTGCTCTTCCTCAGTGATGCATATAGTGGTAATATAAATACAACAAACTCTTGCCAGTGCCAAACAATGATATACAACAATAAATGGCAACAAAAAATCTATGTTCCAAAAAATATGAGATAATATTAAATGCAGTGCAAAGATGCAATGAGGTAGTATGTGTAACAAGCAGAAATATACAGTACAAAGTGACACGTGCAACAAGTGAAAAATAAATTTATACTCTGTGCAAAAGCCGCAATACAATTAATGACCCTGTAAGGTGGCAAAAAGCCAAGGATAAATGCGCCAAAGTAGCGTTGTGGAACAAAGGTGTGTAGAGGAACAACAAAATACTCACAAATGGAAGGCACAGGAGAGTTAGAATGGGGACCCCAGGCGCACGGAACGCCTTAGTGCACCTCGCGGGAAACCGCCCGCTCCTGAGGAGGCTAATGCTATGAGCGTGTGAGCTGCCCTTTAACCTGACAGGGAAGGAAATGACGTCATCGCAAAGCCCGGACATGACGCGGCCGCGTCAAAACGCCGGCTACGCTGGGTTGACATAGCAACCCAGACGCAGCGGCGCTGTCTAAGGGAGCAGATTGGAGAGGGAATAGAACTGGGGCATGCGTGCAATAGGTTTAAACATAAAAGGGAAAGGGCAGATAGGATGATGAATAAATAAAGAAAAAATAAGAAATATGAATATAGATAATATATGTACAATACAAAAGAAGCGATAGAGAGTGTCTATATATATATATATATATATATATATCTATATATATATATATATATATATATATATATATATATATATATATATATATATATATATACACACATTCATGTATCACATGGACAAAGTATTTTGCATTGTTAAGCCATTGAAGTGACAACACTGACACCACATGGTAAGTAAAGGAAACAACTACCGATAAATATAAACATATATGAATGAATCATATCAAGAGATCTTTAGTCTTGAGGCTCCTCAAATCTTCTGTTTGATATATAAGCAAGTGAACCTGGGAAACTGCAGGGGTAAAAATTATGAGAGAAGAAGAAAAAGATAATAAAAATTAAATTAGTAATTGCATAGGACATTTTTGGATGTATATATATATATATATATATATATATATGCATACATGGAGACATATAGGCAGCCCGAACCCCACAAAAGAAGGAGCAATAAGAGGAAAGAAAGACAGAAACAGAGGGAAACAGAGGGGAAAAAGAATGCACATACCTGATGCCATCTGCGAAAAAATATACATATATATATATATATATATATATATATATACATACAGTACATATACATATGTGCAGATCTACCTTCAGGGTAAAGGTCAGAAAACACCAGAGCGTGAAAGATGCGTGAAAGATGATGAAAGTGATAAAAGGCAACATCACAAGAAAAGCAAAAAGTGACCATGAGTAGACGGACACCTGCATGCAAGAGAGAAGGAAGACAACCAGTATTAAAGCCATATAATCCAACCAAAGGAGGGATCAAAAGTGGATATCCAACATATGTGATGCACAAAGCAATGTATGTGTATATATAGATATTTATGCGCACACAAAATGCAGGACATATCACTAGAAAGAACATACAGAAAACAGGTGGAACAAAAGGTCAAAGGGCTCAATATATGGATCAATGGAGAAAACTACTAAACGAAAAATCTTCGTTTAGGCCACCAGGTGCTTGCGTGCCCATTTCAAAAATCCACCTTGCTTCCGCTCTAAGTAAAGACTGAGTAATATCTCCTCCTCGTACAGGGGCGAAAATCCTTTGCAGGCCAGTAAATTTCCACCCAACTGTGCTGCTATTATGATAAAAAAGGGCATGTGAAGCCACAGGGGTGATCTGTTCCATCTAAATGATCTTTAGCTGATAACCTAATGGTAGAAAAATGCTTCTGTATGCGTAGTTTTAGCATATTTTTTGTTTGACCGATATATTTGAGGCCACAAGGGCATTCCAAAAGATAGATGACACCAGGTGTGAGACAGTTGACGAATTGTCTCAACTTGAAATATCTTGTATGTGAAGCATCCCATACTTGTTTGGTGGGAGTCATTGTTGGACAAATGTTACAACTATTGCAAGGGTAACTGCCTTTTGTTTTAATTGGGCATTTTTGTTGCCTACCATATTGACTTCTACAGACCATATTCCTTAGGGTAGGGGCTCTCTTTGCGGTAAGTGAGGCATGTTCTGTGATGTAATCACTCATTATTGGATCACTGCGAATTATTGCCCGATGATTACTCAGGATATTGCGTATCTGAGTCCATCAGTTGTTGTACATCGTACAAAATCTGACCAGTTCCTCTTTTTTCTTTACCTTGGGCTGCAGTAAATTGACTCTGTTACTGGATCTCACTCTAGATAGTGCCCTTTTGATGGAACTCTTAGGATATCCTCTCTTTTGGAAACGTTGTGATAGTTGATCTGCTTCTTTCTCAAAATCGGATAAATGTGTGCAATTTCGTCTCAAACGAAGGAATTGGCCAACCGGAATGTTGCGTTTCAATGCATCTGTGTGAAAAGAGTCAAAATGTAAGAGGGTGTTGACAGCAGTTTCCTTGCGGTATAGTGAGATATAGATGACCCCCTGCTCATATAATGTTATTTTCAGGTCCAAAAAGTTAACCTCATTTTGAGAATAATTAGCAGTAAGGAAAATGTTATGATCATTGTTATTTAATTCTGAAACAAATATTTGAGCTTTCTCCATACTTCCATTCCATAATATAAGTACGTCATCCACATACCTAAAATAGCCCAGGATATTATCGTGATAAACTGCCATTTTTGAGGACCACACAATTTCCCTTCCCTAAAAAAAGGTTGGCGATTGAGGGGGCACACTTGGCCCCCATAGAAACACCATGAATTTGTAGATAATATTTACCGTTGAACGTAAAGAATATATGTTTGAGAACGTAATCCAATAACTGAAGAAGAAAGGTGTTGAAGTCATCCCTCACAGTTGAGGTGGTCTTGAGAAAGTATCTAAAAGACGATAAAGCATCTCTGTGGTCGATATTTGTATAAAGGGATTCGACGTTGCAGGTGATAAGCAGTGAATCTGGTTGTAAAACAACATCATCCAATTTAGTAATAAGATCTGACGAATCTCTTACATGAGTCCAAACCAGTCACATGGTCTTGCAAAAAGAAATCAATAAAAGAACAACAACGTTCTAACAAACTACCAATACCCGCCACTATGGGTCTACCAGGCGGTGCCTCCCTATTTTTATGTACCTTAGGTAATAAGTACAAAGTGGGCGTGACCGGATTCTTCACTGTCAGAAATTGCCAACTCTCTAAGCGAAAATAGGACCCTCTGTTTAGCATCCTTAAGAATAGAGTCGAATTTATCTTTGAACAAAATGGTTGGATTGCCATTAAGTTTACGATAGAATTTATTATTACTAAGTTGTTTATTGACCTCTTTCTCATAAATAATGGTCGGCCAGATCACTATATTGCCCCCCTTGTCTGCTTCCTTTATGACTATATCTGTCCATGCTCTTAATACCTGTAGTGCTTTCCTTTCATCCCTTGACAGATTGTTTTGTGTGCTCGGGGTTCTCTGGATCTTCTTTGACTTGTGGGCATAATGCAAGAGAAGGCATACAATATGAAGGAGACCTAAAGCCAGTCTGGGGTCGGTCCTCTTGTGGAGAGTCGTTTTCGCTTACCAAATCAAGTAGGTCTTGCAAGACTTGTCGGTCTATTGCTTCAGGAAGAAACAGAGCACTTTGTAATTGCTGAGACGTCTGTTTCTTGTTATGGTATGCAAATTTTAAGGTAAGTTTACGACAGAAAAGGTTAAGATCTTTGACTAGTTCAAACAAATCAAACTCTTTAGTTGGAGAAAAAGATAAGCCTTAGCTCAAGACCTTGACTTCAATAGGTGTGAGGGGTTCATCAGACAGATTAATGATTTGTAATTCCTCCGCTACCATTGAGCCTCTGGGCTCCCCAAAGGTCTTTTCTTTTTGTTCGGGGATTGTACATAGCTGGTTAACCTTCTTCTGATATCTCCTACCACCCCTTCGCTTTCGCTTCCTGATTCTAAAATATCTGATGTGTCAGAGGATTGGTTACTATATGGTCTGGCAGGTTGTTCACCCCCAACAGCTCCTTCTTTTGGCTTATGCTTAGGGAGTCTTTTTGGATTCTTCCCATACTTACGCCCCCTGCGATTACCTCTTTGTCTCCATAGATATGCTTTATTCTGGTTATAATCCTCTCTATCTCGCTGCAACTTTTTCTTCTTTGTATCAATGGTGTCATGTTCTACCTTAGTAACATCTCTCTGCAATTTTGTCAGAAAAGGTTGAACAAGAGTGAGGGAATCAAATTTATCTAACTCCTGAAGGAGGCTATTTATGCGATTTTTGAGAATGGGTAACAGCTGTTTGTCATGTTCAAGCAACATTTGTATGATGATAACGGAGCATTTTGCTAGTCCTGCTTCCCAATCCTCCCTTTCCTTGAGATCAACTTCCCATGATGGAAAAATTTGAATGTGCAAGCCCCTAGGATAGATGCCTTCCAGGGCCGGGCCGAGGCATAGGCTGGAGAGGCTCCAGCCTCAGGGCGCAGTGTAGGAGGGGGCGCACAATTCATTCAACTGTCATTCCTAATTGTGTATGAAGCAGAAAGAAATAAGAAAAGGGGTCACATAGCAGTGACTGCAAGCCAGATAACTAGATATTAAGGTGTTGGGGAGGTTGTGGGCCCTGTGGCCCTCTTAGTCTAATAGCAATCCGTGTGTGACAGCTGAGGTGGGAGGGATGGAGGGGCGCACTTTGGTGTCTCAGCCTTGGGTGCTGGAGGACCTTGTCCCTGCTCTGATGCCTTCTCTACAATAATGTTCCAGACTGTGGATATTCCACCACAGTTTGATGTAGTCGGCATGTGCATCTTTAATTTCTACACATAACTTCCTAAACTCTGGGGAGACTGGAGCTCGGGAACTATCTCTATTCCCCGATGCAGCAAACACCGAGCTCAATTGAGAGCTCCATGTCTGTTCCATACGATTGAGGACCTCCATGGGAAAAACAGACAAAATTTCTCAAAAAACCAGATGAGCCAAAAAATATATCCACATATATATATGTACAGGATCTTCTCAAAAAATTAGCATATTATGATAAAGTTCATTATTTTTTGTAATGTACTGATAAACATTAGACTTTCATATATTTTAGATTTAAATACACACAACTGAAGTAGTTCAAGCCTTTAATTGTTTTAATATTGATGATTTTGGCATACAGCTCATAAAAACCCAAAATTCCTATCTCAAAAAATTAGCATATTTCATCTGACCAATAAAAGAAAAGTGTTTTTAAAACAAAAAAAGTCAACCTTCAAATAATTATGTTCAGTTATGCACTCAATACTTGGTCGGGAATCCTTTTGCAGAAATGACTGCTTCAATGTGGCGTGGCACGGAGGCAATCAGCCTGTGGCACTGATCAGGTGCTATGGAGGCCCAGGATGCTTCAATAGCGGCCTTAAGCTCATCCAGAGTGTTGGGTCTTGCGTCTCTCAACTTTCTCTTTTCAATATCCCACAGATTCTCTATGGGGTTCAGGTCAGGAGAGTTGGCAGGCCAATTGAGCACAGTAATACCATGGTCAATAAACAATTTACCAGTGGTTTTGGCACTGTGAGCAGGTGCCAGGTCGTGCTAAAAAATGAAATCTTCATCTCCATAAAGCTTTTCAGCAGATGGAAGCATGAACCCACTTTTGAACCAGAAACAGCGGCAGAAGCGCCTGACCTGGGCTACAGAGAAGCAGCACTGGACTGTTGCTCAGTGGACCAATGTACTTTTTTCGGATGAAAGCAACTTTTACATGTCATTCGGAAATCAAGGTGCCAGAGTCTGGAGGAAGACTGGGGAGAGGGAAATGCCAAAATGCCTGAAGTCCAGTACCAAGTACCCACAGTCAGTGATGGTCTGGGGTGCCATGTCAGCTGCTGGTGTTGGTCCACTGTGTTTTATCAAGGGCAGGGTCAATGCAGCTAGCTATCAGGAGATTTTGGAGCACTTCATGCTTCCATCTGCTGAAAAACTTTATGTAGATGAAGATTTCATTTTTCAGCACGACCTGGCACCTGCTCACAGTGCCAAAACCACTGGTAAATGGTTAACTGACCATGGTATTACTGTGCTCAATTGGCCTGCCAACTCTCCTGACCTGAACTCCATAGAGAATCTGTGGGATATTGTGAAGAGAAAGTTGAGAGACGCAAGACCCAACACTCTGGATGAGCTTAAGGCTGCTATCGAAGCATCCTGGTCCTCCATAGCACCTGATCAGTGCCACAGGCTGATTGCCTCCATGCCATGCCGCATTGAAGCAGTCATTTCTGCAAAAGGATTCCCGACCAAGTATTGAGTGCATAACTGAACATAATTATTTGAAGGTTGACTTTTTTTGTTTTAAAAACACTTTTCTTTTACTGGTCGGATGAAATATGCTAATTTTTTGGGATAGGAATTTTGGGTTTTTATGAGCTGAATGCCAAAATCATCAATATTAAAACAATAAAAGGCTGGAACTACTTAAGTTGTGTGTATTTGAATCTAAAATATATGAAAGTCTAATGTTTATCAGTACATTACAAAAAATAATGAACTTTATCACAATATGCTAATTTTTTGAGAAGATCCTGTATATATAAGGAAAACAGAAGAGAGCAAAGTAGCTAAAAGTGCGTCAGTGTGCACCACAATGACTAACCAATGAAGAACGAAAATAATAGAATAATTTGCTTCCGAGCATGGGGTGTGCTGTCATTCCTAGAAATAAGCAGAAGAGATGCTTAATGAATGAATTAGTACATGGAAGAAATGGAAACAAGCACCACTACAAATTTGGATAAATAATGAGGCCTAGGTGTGCTATAAGCTATAAAAATGGCATAACTCTCAAAAGAAAAAGAATAGCCTGACAAGCACCACACTATACCAAAATGTAGGAATCAGTGAAAAAATATCTTTATTGTAACATCACAAAATTAAAAACCCCTCACACCTATTGAAATCAAGGTCTTGAGCAAAGGCTTATCTTTTTCTCCAACTAAAGAGTTTGATTTGTTTGAACTAGTCAAAGATCTTTACCTTTTCTGTCGTAAACTTACCTTAAAATTCGCATACCATAACAAGAAACAGACGTCTCAGCAATTACAAAGTGCTCTGTTTCTTCCTGAAGCAGTAGACCGACAAGTCTTGCAAGACCTACTTGATTTGGTAAGCGAAAATGACTCTCCACAAGAGGACCGACCCCAGACTGGCTTTAGGTCTCCTTCATATTTTATGCCTTCTCTTGCATTATGCCCACAGGTCAAAGTTTTCTTCGAAATGATGCTCCAGGATCTAAAGAAGATCCAGAGAACCCCAAGCACACAAAACAATCTGTCAAGGGATGAAAGGAAAGCACTACAGGTATTAAGAGCACGGACAGATATAGTCATAAAGGAAGCAGACCAGGGGGGCAATATAGTGATCTGGCCGACCATTCTTTATGAGAAAGAGGTCAATAAACAACTTAGTAATAATAAATTCTATCGTAAACTTCATGGCAATCCAACCATTTTGTTCAAAGATAAATTGGACTCTATTCTTAAGGATGCTAAACAGATGGGCCTTATTTCGCTTAGAGAATGGCAATTTCTGACAGTGAAGAATCCGGTCACGCCCACTTTGTACTTATTACCTAAGGTACATAAAAATAGGGAGGCACTGCCTGGTAGACCCATAGTGGTGGGTATTGGTAGTTTGTTAGAACATTGTTGTTCTTTTATTGATTTCTTTTTGCAAGACCATGTGACTAGTTTGGACTCATATGTAAGAGATTCATCAGATCTTATTACTAAATTGGATGATGTTGTTTTACCACCATATTCACTGCTTATCACCTGCGACGTCGAATCCCTTTATACAAATATCGACCACAGAGATGCCTTATCGTCTGTTAGATACTTTCTCAAGACCACCTCAACTGTGAGGGATGACTTCAACACCTTTCTTCTTCAGTTATTAGATTACGTTCTCAAACATATATTCTTTACGTTCAATGGTAAATATTATCTACAAATTCATGGTGTTTCTATGGGGGCCAAGTGTGCCCCCTCATTCGCCAACCATTTTTTAGGTTGGTGGGAAAGGGAAATTGTGTGGTCCTCAAAAATGGCAGTTTATCACGATAATATCCTGGGCTATTTTAGGTGTGTGGATGACGTACTTATATTATGGAATGGAAGTATGGAGAAAGCTCAAATATTTGTTTCAGAATTAAATAACAATGATCATAACATTTTCCTTACTGCTAATTATTCTCAAAATGAGATTAACTTTTTGGACCTGAAAATAATATTAAATGAGCAGGGGTTCATCTATACCTCACTATACATATATATAAGGAAACTGCTGTCAACAGCCTCTTACATTTTGACTCTTTTCACACAGGTGCATTGAAACACAACATTCCGGTTGGCCAATTCCTTCGTTTGAGACGAAATTGCACACATTTATCTGATTTTGAGAAAGAAGCAGATCAACTATCACAACTGTCACGATTGTGGAACTTTCCCCGTGATCAGCGCACAACGCGTGCGCTGACACGGCGGAGATCCTCCACAAGCGTATAATTTGCAGGAACCCAGCAAAAGGTGCTACGCACCTGTAGAGGGAAATTCCTGTCGGCAGATGGCGCTGGGGAGTGCAGAGGAACCAATCCTCTGTACCTCCACAAGTGCCAGACAGGAATTGTACGAAACGCAGAATGCAATCGCAAGAGAGGCGATTGTAAATGAGATTGAGCAAAAGGGATAGGTTGTATGTGTGTGCGCCAATCCAGTCGCCACTCCGCGACCGCGCACACACACAACAGCAGATACGAAATAGGAACGCGATCGCGAGAGGTGCGATCGCGAGACGTGACACAAGGCAGAACAGAATAGAATACAAGGGTAGCAAAGGCACAGCAAATACAATAAGGAGATACGGAAAATAACAACCGCTAGCTAACCGCGAACACCGCACTCATTCGCAACAGTGCACGCGGTTATGCGCGATCTCCACGTGATAAGCACAATAGAGACAAGCACGCCTAACTAACCATAAACAGACAAACATGAAACAGGGGACGCGAGCGCTTGCTTAACGGTTACCTCACCGAGCCTGTAGCAAGCGCAGCGGACAAGACAGACACACGAAAAACAAGAACTAGGCAGGAAGGATCCACCGCTCTTCCGCCAGAGCAAGTGTGATCCAAGCAGGAACATAGATCAGAAAGATCCACAGCCGCTAACGCTAGCGGCTAGTGCGATCTCAGCAAGACAGAACGATTCGCTATCAACCGCCGTTGGTGACAGCGCAATCGCGACCGACAAGACAGAACAGAAGGATCCCCAGCGCTCGCACAAAGTAGCTAGCGCGATCCCAGGAAACAGAACAGAAGGATCCCCAGCGCTGGCACAAAGTAGCTAGCGCGATCCCAGGAAACAGAACAGAAGAGATAGCTGGTAGCAACCGCTGCACCAGCTATACTCCAAGAACATAGATCAGAACCATTTCCTGTCAACCACCATAGGGACAGGACAATGGCAAACAGGCAAGACAAGACAGAACAGGCAATACAGATAATACAACCTGACTGGGCTAGAAGGGGAGCCAAAAGCAACCCCCAGGAAATAACTATACTAAATAGCAATGGCTGACACTCCAGCAGTGTCCATCAGGAACTGAGCAAGGAAGGGAAATGACCAGCAAAGCATTCTGGGAAACATAAAGCTCTTATAGTGCCAGTCATCAAAGAAGGCAGGTAGAGGATTTGCATAACGAATGTATGCAAATTCCCCAGCAAGAGAACAGAACAGAAACTTGCAATGAAAAGACAGGTCTCTGTTCCAGAGACCTGCAGCCCACAGACTAGAGGAATGGACAAACAGCTGTCTGCCTGTGCAGCCAGCTGAGCGGATCATCACAACAACGTTTCCAAAAGAGAGGATATCCCAAGAGTTCCATCAAAAGGGCACTATCTAGAGCGAGATCCAGTAACAGAGTGGATTTACTGCAGCCCAAGGTAAAGAAAAAAGAGGAACTGGTCAGATTTTGTACGATGTACAACAACCGATGGACTCAGATACGCAATATCCTGAGTAATCATCGGGCAATAATTCGCAGTGATCCAATAATGAGTGATTACATCACAGAACATGCCTCACTTACCGCAAAGAGAGCCCCTATCCTAAGGAATATGGTCTGTAGAAGTCACTATGGTAGGCAACAAAAATGCCCATTTAAAACAAAAGGCAGTTACCCTTGCAACAGTTGTAACATTTGTCCAACAATGACCCCCACCAAACAAGTATGGAATGCTTCACATACAAGATATTTCAAGTTGAGACAATTCGTCAACTGTCTCACACCTGGTGTCATCTATCTTTTGGAATGCCCTTGTGGCCTCAAATATATCGGTCAAACAAAAAATATGCTAAAACTACGCATACAGAAGCATTTTTCTACCATTAGGTTATCAGCTAAAGATCATTTAGATGGAACAGATCACCCCTGTGGCTTCACATGCCCTTTTTTATCATAATAGCAGCACAGTTGGTTGGAAAGTTACTGGCCTGCAAAGGATTTTCGCCCCTATACGAGGAGGAGATATTACTCAGTCTTTACTTAGAGCGGAAGCAAGGTGGATTTTTGAAATGGGCACGCAAGCACCTGGTGGCCTAAACGAAGATTTTTCGTTTAGTAGTTTTCTCCATTGATCCATTTATTGAGCCCTTTGACCTTTTGTTCCACCTGTTTTCTGTATGTTCTTTCTAGTGATATGTCCTGCGTTTTGTGAGCGCATAAATATCTATATATACACATACATTGCTTTGTGCATCACATATGCTGGATAGCCACTTTTGATCCCTCCTTTGGTTGGATTATATGGCTCTAATACTGGTTGTCTTCCTTCTCTCTTGCATGCAGGTGTCCGTCTACTCATGGTCACTTTTTGCTTTTCTTGTGGTGTTGCCTTTTATCACTTTCATCATCTTTCACGCATCTTTCACGCTCTGGTGTTTTCTGACCTTTACCCTGAAGGTAGATCTGCACATATGTATATGTATGTATATATATGTATATGTATATTTTTTCGCAGATGGCATCAGGTATGTGCATTCTTTTTCCCCTCGGTTTCCCTCTGTTTCTGTCTTTCTTTCCTCTTATTGCTCCTTTTGTGGGGTTCGGGCTGCCTATATGTCTCCATGTATGCATATATATATATATATATACACATTCAAAAATTTCCTATGCAATTACTAATTTAATTTTTATTATCTTTTTCTTCTTCTCTCATAATTTTTACCCCTGCAGTTTCCCAGGTTCACTTGCTTATATATCAAACAGAAGATTTGAGGAGCCTCAAGACTAAAGATCTCTTGATATGATTCATTCATATATGTTTATATTTATCGGTAGTTGTTTCCTTTACTTACCATGTGGTGTCAGTGTTGTCACTTCAATGGCTTAACAATGCAAAATACTTTGTCCATGTGATACATGAATGTGTATATACCGTATATACTCGCATATAAGCCGACCCGCATATAAGCCGACCCCCCAACTTTTCCCTGAAAAAACAGGGAAAAATGATTGACCCCCATATAAGCCGGGGGTAGGAAATGCTGGATTGGTGCAGCCCCCCAGTGTGTCCCAATATAGCTAGTATAGTGCCCAGTATAGGTAGGTAGTGTCCAGTATAGCTAGTATAGTGCCCAGTATAGCTAGTAAAGTGCCCAGTATAGCTAGTAAAGTGCCCAGTATAGCCAGTATAGTGCCCAGTATATGCAGGTAGTGCCTCAGTTTAGCTAGTATAGTGCCCAGTTTAGCTAGTATAGTGCCCCAGTATGGCTAGTAAAGTGCCCAGTTTAGTTAGTATAGTGCCCAGTTTAGCCAGTATAGTGCCCAGTTTAGCCAGTATAGTGCCCAGTTTAGCTAGTATAGTGCCCAGTTTAGCTAGTATAGTGCCCAGTTTAGCCAGTATAGTGCCCAGTTTAGCCAGTATAGTGCCCAGTTTAGCTAGTATAGTGCCCCAGTTTAGCTAGTAAAGTGCCCAGTTTAGCTAGTATAGTGCCCAGTTTAGCTAGTATAGTGCCCCAGTATGGCTAGTAAAGTGCCCAGTTTAGCCAGTATAGTGCCCAGTTTAGCCAGTAAAGTGCCCAGTTTAGCCAGTATAGTGCCCAGTTTAGCTAGTATAGTGCCCAGTTTAGCCAGTATAGTGCCCAGTTTAGCCAGTATAGTGCCCAGTTTAGCTAGTATAGTGCCCAGTTTAGCGAGTATAGTGCCCAGCATAGGTGGGTAGTGCTCCCCCCCCCCCCGCTCCCCCCGCGGCCGCCGCTGCTATTTTACCTTCTTAGACAGCGGCCGCTTCCTAATCCGCGTTCCTATTCTTTCTCAGAGTGTCAGTGTTTCACAGCAGCGCGCCGGGCGCTGCTGCTGTGACGATGCAGGGGGCAGGAAATAGCGCGGCTCCCTATAACGGCGATCTGTATCGCCGTTACCAAGGGAACCGCTCTTTCCTGC
Organism: Hyperolius riggenbachi; assembly: GCF_040937935.1. Taxonomy (NCBI): domain Eukaryota; kingdom Metazoa; phylum Chordata; class Amphibia; order Anura; family Hyperoliidae; genus Hyperolius; species Hyperolius riggenbachi. The sequence continues at coordinate 140,341,578 of NC_090655.1, forward strand.
CCCCTGCATCGTCACAGCAGCAGCGCCCGGCGCGCTGCTGTGATACACTGACACTGAGAAAGAAGAGGAACGCGGATTAGGAAGCGGCCGCTGTCTAAGAAGGTAAAATAGCAGCGGCGGCCGCGGGGGGAGCGGGGAGGGGGGGGGGGAGCGGGGCGCGGACCACCCGACCACCCACCACCCACCACTAGACCACCAGGGAAGACTCGCATACAAGCCGACCCCCCAACTTTTGACCCCCTTTTTGGGGGTCAAAAATTCGTCTTGTATGCGAGTATATACGGTATATATATATATATATATATATATATATATATATATATATACACTCTCTATCGCTTCTTTTGTATTGTACATATATTATCTATATTCATACTTCTTATTTTTTCTTTATTTATTCATCATCCTATCTGCCCTTTCCCTTTTATGTTTAAACCTATTGCGCGCATGCCCCAGTTCTATTCCCTCTCCAATCTGCTCCCTTAGACAGCGCCGCTGCGTCTGGGTTGCTATGTCAACCCACCGTAGCCGGCGTTTTGACGCGGCCGCGTCATGTCCGGGCTTTGCGATGACGTCATTTCCTTCCCTGTCAGGTTAAAGGGCAGCTCACACGCTCATAGCATTTGCCTCCTCAGAAGCGGGCGGTTTCCCGCGAGGTGCACTAAGGCGTTCCGTGTGCCTGGGGTCCCCATTCTAACTCTCCTGTGCCATCCATTTGTGAGTATTTTGTTGTTCCTCTACACACCTTTGTTCCACAACGCTACTTTGGCGCATTTATCCTTGGCTTTTTTGCCACCTTACAGGGTCATTAATTGTATTGCAGCTTTTGCACAGAGTATAAATTTATTTTTCACTTGTTGCACGTGTCACTTTGTACTGTATATTTCTGCTTGTTACACATACTACCTCATTGCATCTTTGCACTGCATTTAATATTATCTCATATTTTTTTGGAACATAGATTTTTTGTTGCCATTTATTGTTGTATATCATTGTTTGGCACTGGCGAGAGTTTGTTGTATTTATTTTACCACTATATGCACTGTAGTATTATCTTTGTCATTTATTATCAGTGCTAGTGTATCTATCAACCATTCATTATCATTTGGGACCCATGGTTTATTCTGACCCATGGTTTTGTTTTTATATGTTTTTAATTTTGTGACGTTACAATAAAGATATTTTTTCACGGATTCCTACATTTTGGTATAGTGTGGTGCTTGTCAGGCTATTCTTTTTTTTTTTTTTTAGAGTTATGCTGCCGTTGTCACACACCACGTTGCCGATCTCCAGTTGGTGCGGGGTCAGCCACTGATCCACCTGTTTGTTCAGAGCAGCCAGGAAAGCTGCTCCAGTGTGACTCTCCGCTTTGAGGCAAGACAGGTCTAAGATGGCGTTACACCGTCGTACCTGGCATGCAGCATAGGCCCTGGGGAGCTGGGGCTGTGTAGCTGGAGAGGAGATCGCAGCACCAGTAGAGTTGCGCTGCCATTCAACCAAGGAGGAGGACAGTGAAGAGAATGTAACAGAAGGAGAGGAGGTGGCAGCAGGCCTGCTGCAAGCCGTGGAGGTGTCACAAGTAGGTCCGCTGCACAGCCACATACTCCCTGCTTGTCAGCGGTCACCAGGTTGACCCAATGGGCTGTGTAAGTAATGTACCTGCCCTGATCGTGCTTGGCAGACCAGGCATCCATGGTCAGATGGACCCTTGACCCAACGCTGTGTGCCAGAGATGACACCACTTGCCTCTCAACTTCATGGTACAGTTTGGGTATAGCCTTTTTAGAGAAATAATTGCGGCCCGGTATCTTCACTGTGGTGTCCCAATGGCCAAAAATTTACGGAAGGCCTCAGAGTCCACCAACTGGTATGGTAACATCTGGCGAGCTAACAGTTCCGCCAAGCCAGCTGTCAGACGCCGGGCAAGGGGGTGACTGGCAGAAATCGGCTTCTTTCGCTCAAAGATTTTCCTCACGGACACCTGACTGCTGATGTGGGCAGAGGAGCAGGAACCGCTCAAGGTGAGAGGCAAAGTGGAGGAGGGTGGCTGTGATTGTGAAGGTGCAAAGGAGAAAGCGGCTGAAGATGCTGCACCTGAAGGAGGAAGAGGAGAAGAAGGGTGGCTTTTCTTTTGTGTGCTGCTTTTCCTCTGGTGCTCTTCCCATTGCAGTTTGTGCCTTTTCTGCATGTGCCCTCGTAAGGCAGTTGTCCCTACGATGGTGTTGGCCTTTCCATGGCTCAATTTTTGGGGGCAGAGAGAACAGATGGCATTGCTCTGATCTAAGGTAGACGCACTAAAAAAATTCCAAACCGCTGAGGCCCCCTGGGGTGATGGCACTATGGTGGCATCAGCAGCTGACAGTGGCTGACTGCCCATAGGTGGTGATACATGGCGCCAGACACTGCCAACAGCTGTTTCTGACAACGAGCTCCCCCTGCTTCTTTCAGGAACTCGTCTCCTCCTACTCCTTTCTGACTCCCCCTCTGAACTGTCCCCTTGGTCATCTTGTCTCTTAGGATCCCACGTGACATCCGTATCATCGTCATCATCATAATAATCCTGCCCAGCTTCGCTTGCCTCAGACACCTCATAAACTGCACCAACAGCAGGTACTTAATCATCCTCCTCACACCTTACGTCCATAGTGTCGCCTAACTCAGACATATGAGGTGGTGTAACTTGCTTAGCACCTTCATCTTGTTGTAACAGTAGTTGCTGTGAATTAGTTAATTCCCCACCAAATAAGTTGATGGGACGTGCCTTCTTCTGAGCACTGTACTTTGGCCCAGGGCCGCACGAAATCACATCAGCACGACCTCGAACAGACCTGCCGGCAGGCCTTCCTCTGAGTCTTCCTCTGCCTCTACCTGTTTTGTTTTGTCCATATCGGGGGGGGGGGGGGGGGGATGAAGTGAAAGGTATGCACTGACTTGACTAATGCAATGTGCAATCACACAGGTGCAGTTAACAGGTATGCACGGAGTGGTATATCACACAGCGTGTGCTCACGTAGGTAGGTGGGTGCACTGAACAACAGGTAGGTATATAGGTATATGCAGTGATGGGTAATACAAATGTGCACCTTTCACACACACGTAGTGTGAACAGGTACAGTGACTGGTGGTATTAAATAGCACACTGCGTGCGCTCACGTAGGTAGGTGGGTGAACTAAACAACAGGTAGGTATATACAGTGCTGCTGGGTATTACAAATGTGCACCTGTCACACACATGTACCGTGAACAGGTACAGTGACTGGTGGTATTAAATATCACACTGCGTGCGCTCACGTAGGTAGTTGTGTGCACTGAACAATAGGTAAGTAGGTATATGCAGTGCTGCTGGGTATTACAAATGTGCACCTGTCACACAGACAGACAGACACACACACACACACACACACACACACACACACACACACATACCGTGAACATGTGCAATGACTGGTGGTATTAACAATGCGTGCGTTCACATAGGTAGTTAGGTAGATAGGTGGACTAAGCAGTGAACAGGTGCAGTGATTGGGATTACAAATGTGCAGCTGCCTGTCACACACACAGGTAGTCACTGAATGTGCTGGGCCTGGCAGTGGCACAGTAGAAATTAAGAGGCCAAAGGCCAGCTGCGACTGACAGGGCTGTATATAGATATAATGCAAGTGGGCCACACACACACAAAAAAAAAAAATAGATCACAAGAACAAAATTAGCTCTCAAAAGAGCTGTTGAGGGGGTGCTTTTTTAGCAATAAGAATCAGCAAGAAGCAAGCTAACAAGCCTACAAGAGCCTGCAGCAGCTCTACCTTCTCTAATTACTGCAGGCACACGAGTGAATCCAATGCCTGACGCTGCCTGAATTTTATAAGGGGGGGAGGGCCTCCAGGAGGGAGTGTAGCCTGATTGGCTACAATGTGCCTGCTGACTGTTATGTAGAGGGTTAAAGTTGACCCTAATGATGTACTATGGGGCGAATAGAACCTCCGGAAAAGTTCGCAGTTCTCCGCGATCGCGAACCCCGGAAGTTTGCCGGAAACCGTTCGAGCCATCTCTAATTAGAGGAAGAGAATCAGCAAAACTGCCAATATGCCTTGTTTAAAAGGACATAAATACTGTATGTCAGCCTCTATATCCCACTGCCTTTAGTTGTGCTTCCATTTCTAAAGTGGATTTAACTTTACATTCTATAAAGAGTATTTACCCAGTAAATATGAAAACAGCACTACATTTCTGTTATCTTGTCGTGTTAACTACAAATCAAAAAGCTTGTACGTTTTGCCCAAGTTTTGTATTGGCTGTCTCTTTTCTCACATACAAGCGTATTAACCTGGTTTCTCCAAACTGGGGAATGTGGTCCCCTTTAAATGACATTAAGTAATATGACTAACTTAAAATAATGAAGAAAATATCATAGTCAAGATATACATTTGCAAGGATGTTCTGCGCTATATACACATCTGATTTTGTAATGAATCTTTCTACTCCATGTGCGTTGAGACAGGTGTCTATGGTACATTAAAAACCTAATGCCACATTAATAACACAAAGCTGAAGGTATAAGACAATCAAATTTTCTTTTACTCATTAAGCAATGATCTTCATAATTCATTGAAGGCATCTCCATAATGAATAGTGACCCTTGGTTCTAGGAATAAATGTCTTTATGCTGCTACGCTCATTTAGAACACACCACAGAGATTGCAGTTCTGTCTGTATTATTGATTTATGCAGCAATACACTGACTTCTGAAAGGAGATACACAATAAGTCTACCATGCTTTGTCAGAGTTGCCAAATACCCAACCATGGAAGATTTCAGATCATCCCGCTCCTTCTCCCTAGCCAATTTACAGAGAATTCTGAAGGCAAAAAGTTTCTGGCATTTAAAAAAAAGTGAATTACAGCTCAAGTTACGCATTCCTGACATTTAATTTATAAAACAATTCAACATCAAGCTATGAAGGCTCCTTTATGGCATATTATTAACCTCTCTTCCTTTTGAGGGACACACAGATTATTCTTTATGATTCAAACAAAGCACTTTGCAACAGGGAGAAAGGTAAAAAACAAACAATATAAATAAAAAACAAACAAACAAAAAAACAACAACTTACTTCTGCTCTTGAAAAGTCCCATGTTTATTGTTTCTGCCTAAAAGTGATGTTGAGAAATAAGGTGTCCAACTTGGGGCAGATAGGAAAGGAATTCTTCATTAGGTTAAGGTTAAGCATCAGGAAAAGGGGTTTGTTTTTGTTAAAGCGGGTAGATTAAAAGACACTTGAGGTGGGAGAAATATGCAGGCTGCCATATTTATTTCATTTTAAATAATACCAGTTGCCTGACATCCTGCTAATCTTTCAGTAAGCAAATTATTATTATTTGTGGCTGATGACGCTTTTGCGGTAGGACCGCATTTGATGAAGCCTTACCCACAACGGGGCCTGACTAAAGATCGCAGGATTTTCAACTACCGATTGTCACACACCAGGCTGGTTGTTGAAAATGCCTTCGGCTTTCTGTCCCAGCGTTTCCGCATATTCCTAAGCCCAATTAATCTGGAACCAGACAAAGTGGAACTAACAGTGCTTGCGGCGCGCACTTTGCAAAATTTCCTGCGGAGGAAAAGCCCACAAACATACTGTCCGCCCACAATGCTAGATCTTGACGATGTACAGACTGGTGCCTGCCATGAAGGTGAGTGGTGCAGGCAACCTGGGATGGCTGCTCTCCAGCCTGCTCCTCCTGCCAATTCTACATTTGAGGCAAAAATGAACAGAGACCTGTATCAGGACTATTTTGTCTCCAAAGAAGGAGCAGTGCCTTGGCAGGATGCTAGAGTCCAAATGACTCAAATGCCTTGAAAGACTTTTTCCCTGTTTTGTTTTAGGCTTTTATAAATGGATTTGTTTTTGTTTGGCTTTTATAGTAATAAAATTAAGCTTTGCCTTTTTGTTAGCCTTTCTCCTTGTCTATGTGGATTTGAACGCTGTCCACAAACAGCAGAGGACTATTGTCTCCTGTCTGTAAACAGGCAGCAAGCAGTTCCGCTGGTGGTGTCGTTGACAGCAAGAATATGGGTGGCAACGTCGTACGCCCTGCATGCATCATAAGGCTCTTGCCAGTCGTGTTCTTGCTGCAAGCCATACTGCCAGCTGAGCGAGCAGTTCCGCTGGTGGTGATGCTTACAGCAAGGATACGGGTGGCAATGTATGCCCTGCATGCGTCCTAAGGCTCTTACCAGCCATGTTCTTGCTGCAAGCCACACTGCCAGCTGAGCTAGCAGTTCCGCTGGTGGTGTTGCTGACAGCAAGGATATGGGTGGCAACGTACACCCTGCATGTGTCATGAGACTCTTGTCAGCCATGTTCTTGCTGCAAACCCCACTGCCAGCTGAGCGAGCTGTTCCACTGGTGGTGTCGCTCACAGCAAGGATACGGGTTGCAATGTACGCCCTGCATTAAAGTGCTTTGTAGGCGACCGTCAGGATTTTAGTTGTATCCGTTGTGTATCTGGCAGCCAATGGAGAGACTGACAGAGTGGGATAGCCCTGGAGAAGTTAGAGGAGAGGTAAATGAATTGTGCTGCAGAGTTACAATAGTTTATTTGTGAGATAATCAGGACAAGTACAAGAAGTTTGATAGTGTCCTGTGTGAGAAAATGGTGGATACTAGAGAGGTTTTTAGGTGAAGGTGACAAGAGGAGGAGAGTTTGTCAATGTGTGGTTTGAATGAGAGAGTTGAGTCCAGTAGAACACCTAGGCAGAGCGCCGTGGGGTAACTGAAGTACCATCAACAGAGACTGTGAGGTCAGGCAGGAGTGTTGAATTGTAGGGTGGAAAAGTATTTATTTCGGTCTTGTTCATGTTGTGCTTTAGAAAATGGAAGGACATGAAGGAGGAGATAGCATTAAGACAGTCAGGAACATGAGCTAGTAGAGTAGCCAAATCAGGAGTTGAAACTTAGATTTGGGTATCATCCATCCAATTTACAGCATCTGAGCCTAATATAGCACCAAAGAAAGAACATTAGCAGAGACAGCGTAACACCTTGGTCAAACTTCAAGGAAAATGATGCAGACGTCACATCACCTCCTTCACCTCTGCCAAACTACTTGTTACCTGGATCCTGGCCCAACACAAATTCATGTTGAAATGCTCCAACCTGTTTATACCAGAATTCCTCAAAATTGTAAACTGTTCCTTACATTTCCTGTTTTACTGAAGGAAGCAAAAATCAGGCCTCTTCTCAAAAAGACCTTCCCTGGATCCAGATGCAATGACCAGCTACAGACCTGTTTCCAACCTTCCCTTTCTGGGGAAGGTAATTGAAAAAAGCTGTATACCACCAGCTAGAAGCCAGAATCTTACAAAACAACATTTATGACCCATTACAATCTGGCTTCAGGAAACATCACAGCCCAGAAAAGATCCTCATTCAAATCTGCAACCACCTGCTCATGGCAAGAGACAGAGGAGAGTGCTCCATCCTGATATGGCTAGACCTTTCTGCAGCTTTTGATACTGCAGAAAGTATTCATTTTAGCAGGCCAAAGGAATACTTCAGCATTGATTGCATAGTTTTCCTGTGTTTCCAATCATTCTTGAGTGGCAGAACCAAAAAAGTGTATATGGGGCCCTTCCTGTGCACCTCTGTATCACTTAAAGGGAACCTTAACTCAGAGGTATATGGGTTTTTCCTTTTAAACAACACTAGTTGCTTGGTAGTCCTGCTGGTCTCTTTGGCTGCAGTAGTGGCTGAATCACACAGCTGAAACAAGCATGCAGCTAATCCAGTCTGACTTCAGTCAGAGCATCTGATATGCATGCTTGTTGAGGGGCTGTGGCTAAAAATATTAGAGACACAGGATCAACAGGACAGTCAGGCAACTAGTATTATTTTAAAAGGAAAAATCCATATCCTTCCCAGTTTAGATTCCATTTAAGTATTGGGTGCTCCAGGGCTCAATCCTTTTTGCCCTGCTATTCACAATTTACATGTTACCGCTTGGAAAATTAATCCAAAAACATGGCCTGACAAACCACTGCTATGCTGACAACACCCAATTATACCTTTCCTTCAAGCCTGGTGTGACAAACCCAACTCCAACTATAAATGCCTGCTTAGCCCAACTACAGCAATGCATACCTCCCAACATTTTCATGGGAGAAAACGGGACACGTAGGCCACACCCCCAGCCACACCCCAACCCCCTAGTCACGCCCACCCCACACAAAAAAAAAAGTTTTTTTGTAAAACAAAGTTATTTACTCCCGAAAGGGAGTGATGGTGCCAGTGGGTGGGGAGGGGGAGGGTGCCAGTGGGTGGGCAGAGAGAGGGGGGGAAAAACAATCAAGGCCCCCCAGTGTCCCCTTCCCCCTGCAGAGTAAAATGGGCAGCAGAGCGGGCAGTAACTTACCGCTGCTGTACCGGGATCTCCTCTGACCTTCTCGCTTCCTGCTTCCTGTGACGTCAGATCAGGTACGCAGCGGAGAGGCAGTGGTAAGACTTACTGCCCGCTCCGCTGCCCATTTTACTCTGCGGGGGGAAGGGGACACTGCGGGGCACATTAGAAGGGAGGGAGGGAGAAGTGTAATGGCGGCGGGCGGCAGCCATCCTTGCCGCATCCCGGGCTGGTGCCTCGATCGTTTTTTTTCCCCCTCTCTCCCCAGCGGCCGGGACCTGGAGGGGGGGGGGGGGGGGCAGCGCGGGACAGCAGGACAGCCCCCCGAAAGCGGGACTGCCCCGCCGAAAATGGGGCGGTTGGGGGCCCTGGAAATGGACAACTGGCTGAGACTAAATGCAGATAAAACTGAAGTCCTTATTGGAGGGCAGCGCATGACAACAAACTTCAATTGCAGTCTTCACCACTGTGAATAGGAGGGCACAGATCTACACAGCTCTGAGTATGTGCATAGCCTGGGAGTTCTAATTGATGGGGATTTAAACTTCAGAACTCACATTTCTGCTGTGGAGAAATCATACTATTTTCACATGAAAAAAAAACTCAACCCCCCCCTCCCCCCAGAAGATCTGCCAACATTAGTTCATGCCTTCATTACATCCCATCTGAACAATTGTAATGCTCTGTACACCAGCCTTCCAAACAAGGACTTGTACCGCCTACAGCTGATACAGAACACTGCTGCTAGACTGTTAACTAACCAACCTCGTCACTGCCACATAAAACCGGTCCTGCTCTCCCTTCACTGGTTACCTATAAAATGGAGGATTCTATTCAAGATCGGCCTACTGAAATTTAAATTGCTGCATAACCTAGGCCCTGGATACATTAAAGAAATGTTGCAGCTGTGTAGCAATCCATGATATCTTAGATCCACAGGTTCTAATATCCTAGTCATACCCAGAGTCCACCTGAAAACTTTTAGTCACAGAGCCTCCTCTTCTACATTATGGAACTCCTTACCACAGCAGATAAGGACAGCTCCATCTCTGGACATGTTTTAATCCAGACTGAAACCCCACCTGACCAGTTTGGCATTTGCAGATATACACATTTTATTGTGTTAATACTTCATCCTACTACCAATTACTTAATCTGAGTTCAATGGGAGAAAATTGCTATAGAAATGTTATTGTTATCATCAGCATACAGGTTGTATTGTAAGCCCAAGGAACTAATGAGCTGACAAAGACCATAAATATTGTACAGATAGAAGAACTTTCATTCACTTTTCCTGCAATGTATTTTTCGATGACTTTCAATATATCTTATTATACCATAAAATAAATAATTACTGGTCTTTTATACACTATGTCTTGCCCCTTCTCAGTTCCTGGAATTTCAAACTTCAGCAATGCTGACTACTACTGCAATGTGACTTTGTAGCAAAGAGGAACAAAAGAAGTGCCTACATGACAACCAAATATAGCTAGTCATGTGAAAAATAAGCTTATCCCCATAAATGTTTTTTCTTTTTCAACATGCCAATATTTAAATTATCTTACCATACTATTCAAAAATAAAAAAATAGCATAATGCAGCATTTACTTTTTGAAGTCAATTGTGTAACTTAAGTAAACATGAAGATAGGTTTTACATGTGAAAAAAGTTAATACACCCCAATAGTTATCCTTACCTCAAATAATTAAGATTTCAATCAGATATACCAGGTACAAATTATTAAGAGAAGGAATCTTTGAGGAACCTGGATTTCTGAATCAAACTTTCCTAGACTTGATTAAATTTCTGCCCTGTTCTACATGCCTAAAACACCTACCGTATTTTTGGACCATAGTGGGGAGAAAAAGTCACTGCATTTTATGGACAGAATATAGGGAGTGCCCAACTTACAAATACCCACTGAAATAAACATTCACCAACCTGTTGTAATGTTTGAGACTGGACTGTGCTCCTAGTCCCTACTGAAGAGTGCAGAGTAATCAGCAGCAGAAGAGACAGCACGTTTCTCACATGCACCAGGCACCTGCAGCGATCTACGACATCTCGTCTTCTTCACAGCTTACTCTAGTCCCAGCTTCTCCTGATCGCGTCATTACACATGACCAGCGCTAGGTGAAACCATGAGGGAAGGGGAGTTATCACAGATCGTTGAAGGTACCCAGAGCAAGTGAACTGCTGCTTTGGTTTCTGATTACTCTGCACTATGTATGGGGGAAGCACAGGAAGGGAGGGGAACTCAAGGAGGATGGTGGAGGACACAAGGGTGGTGGGGGACAAAGGGGAATGGAGAAGGACACAAGGGGCACAAAGGAGCACACAAGGGGACACAAAAGCTACAAAGGGGAAACAGGGAGAAACAAAGTACAGAAGGGACACAAGCGATACAAGGGGGATATAATAACTAGGGGGAGAAGATCCACAAGACAAGCCTGCACCATAGATGCACCAGGTTTAGCATATGCTTTTCCCTGGGTTTTGTCTAGTGTTGGGCGAACAGTGTTCGCCACTGTTCGGGTTCTGCAGAACATCACCCTGTTCGGGTGATGTTCGAGTTCGGCCGAACACCTGATGGTGCTCGGCCAAACCGTTCGGCCACACGGCCGAACTAAGAGCGCATGGCCGAACGTTCCCTGAACGTTCGGCTAGCGCTGCGATTGGCCGAACGGGTCACGTGGTTCGGACCCCGAACGCGCTCTGATTGGCCGAACGGGTCACGTGGTTCGGCCCGAATGCGCTCTGATTGGCCGAACGGTCACGTGGTTCGGGTAAATAAATACCCGAACCACGTCATATCTCCGCCATTTGTCTGTGGGTTTAGCTTTGGGTAGGCAGGCAGGGTAGTTCGCGCTCCAGCCACGCTAGCCAGGGTCCCCCCAGTCATTGTGTGTCGCTGCTGGGAACAGTAGTACATCGCTCGCTCAGCCACATTATATATATCATTGTTTACTGCCACTGTGTGTACACGGCTCAGCCAGACTATATAGCATTGTGTGTACTGCCACTCTGTGTACACCGCTCAGCCAGACTATATAGCATTGTGTGTACTGCCACTGTGTGTACACCGCTCAGCCAGACTATATAGCATTGTGTACACCGCTCAGCCAGACTATATAGCATTGTGTGTACTGCCACTCTGTGTACACCGCTCAGCCAGACTATATAGCATTGTGTGTACTGCCACTGTGTGTACACCGCTCAGCCAGACTATATAGCATTGTGTGTACTGCCACTCTGTGTACACCGCTCAGCCAGACTATATAGCATTGTGTGTACTGCCACTCTGTGTACACCGCTCAGCCAGACTATATAGCATTGTGTACACCGCTCAGCCAGACTATATAGCATTGTTTACTGCCACTCTGTGTACACCACTCAGCCAGACTATATAGCATTGTGTGTACTGCCACTCTGTGTACACCGCTCAGCCAGACTATATAGCATTGTGTGTACTGCCACTGTGTGTACACCGCTCAGCCAGACTATATAGCATTGTGTGTACTGCCACTCTGTGTACACCGCTCAGCCAGACTATATAGCATTGTGTGTACTGCCACTCTGTGTACACCGCTCAGCCAGACTATATAGCATTGTTTACTGCCACTCTGTATACACCGCTCAGCCAGACTATATAGCATTGTTTACTGCCACTCTGTGTACACCGCTCAGCCAGACTATATAGCATTGTGTGTACTGCCACTCTGTGTACACCGCTCAGCCAGACTATATAGCATTGTGTGTACTGCCACTCTGTGTACACCGCTCAGCCAGACTATATAGCATTGTTTACTGCCACTCTGTGTACACCGCTCAGCCAGACTATATAGCATTGTGTGTACTGCCACTCTGTGTACACCGCTCAGCCAGACTATATAGCATTGTTTACTGCCACTCTGTATACACCGCTCAGCCAGACTATATAGCATTGTTTACTGCCACTCTGTGTACACCGCTCAGCCAGACTATATAGCATTGTGTGTACTGCCACTCTGTGTACACCGCTCAGCCAGACTATATAGCATTGTGTGTACTGCCACTCTGTGTACACCGCTCAGCCAGACTATATAGCATTGTTTACTGCCACTCTGTGTACACCGCTCAGCCAGACTATATAGCATTGTGTGTACTGCCACTCTGTGTACACCGCTCAGCCAGACTATATAGCATTGTGTGTACTGCCACTCTGTGTACACCGCTCAGCCAGACTATATAGCATTGTTTACTGCCACTCTGTGTACACCGCTCAGCCAGACTATATAGCATTGTGTGTACTGCCACTCTGTGTACACCGCTCAGCCAGACTATATAGCATTGTTTACTGCCACTCTGTATACACCGCTCAGCCAGACTATATAGCATTGTTTACTGCCACTCTGTGTACACCGCTCAGCCAGACTATATAGCATTGTGTGTACTGCCACTCTGTGTACACCGCTCAGCCAGACTATATAGCATTGTGTGTACTGCCACTCTGTGTACACCGCTCAGCCAGACTATATAGCATTGTTTACTGCCACTCTGTGTACACCGCTCAGCCAGACTATATAGCATTGTGTGTACTGCCACTCTGTGTACACGGCTCAGCCAGACTATATAGCATTGTGTGTACTGCCACTCTGTGTACACCGCTCAGCCAGACTATATAGCATTGTTTACTGCCACTCTGTGTACACCGCTCAGCCAGACTATATAGCATTGTTTACTGCCACTGTGTGTACACGGCTCAGCCAGACTATATAGCATTGTGTGTACTGCCACTGTGTGTACACAGCTCAGCCAGGTTATATAGCATTGTGTGTACTGCCACTCTGTGTACACGGCTCAGCCAGACTATATAGCATTGTGTTTACTGCCACTCTGTGTCTGCTGGGAACAGTAGTACACCGCTCACCCGCCACTGTATAGCATTGTGCTCTGTGTCGCTGCTGGCAATAGTGGTACACCGCTCACCCACCACTGTATAGCATTTCTGTACTGCCACTGTACTGCTGCCAGTCAGCGTGTACTTTAAGGATAAGTGAAATGAGGAAGAAATCTGGTGAAAGAGGGAGGGGCAAGGGAAGAGGTGTTTCCCCTGACGGTTCACGTACAGGCCACAGGGGAGCACCCAAGAAAACCCACTCAATACCGCCCATGTTGTCCAGGACAACAACCCTCACAGATCCAAAAGAACAGGACCAGATAATTACTTGGATGACCTCTCAAGCGTCCAGCAGTGGGTTAAGCAGCACCAGCACATCACGCACGAGGTCCGAGTCCTCAGCCAGTTACAAGGAGCCAGTGGGCACAAAGCTGACACAACCGGCAGCGACTCCACGCACACAACTGCCAGATAACCAGTCCGATGAATTACCTCAGGACACAATGGGGTATTCGCAGGAGCTATTCCCAGGCCAACAAACTTCCACCTTTGAAAGGTCAATGGAGGAACAGCCAGAAATGTTGTGCCCGAATTCACAACCATTAACTGTGGGAAATGCACCGGGCACTGAAATACAACAAGGCGAGTCCAAGGACTTTGAAACCCAAATCCCAGAGCAAGTTGGGCAGGAGGGGTTGCAATTGCAGGAGGTCGGCCGAGAAGATCTGGAAGACGACGTTGGAGTGAGCTGCGCAGAGGTTGTTCTGGGGAGCTCTACTCCACGGCGGCGGCCCCCCACAATGACATATGACGAGTTTGAGGAGATGGAAGAGGAGGGTATGGACAATGTGGACAGAGACCCAGATTTTGTTTGTGAACGAGAACATCGCCGTCGTAGCAGCAGCACAGATGAGTCTGTTGAAGAACCCACTGCTGCACGAGTTCGCCTTGTGCCACAAGGTAGGCGGCGCGCAATTTCAGGCACCACAAGCGTGGAAGTTCAAGTGAGAGGCAAAAGAGGCGCAAACAGAAATCGCCAGCAAGGCAGGTGCTCCAAAGTCTGGGCTTTCTTTGAAGACTGCACTGAGGATGTTACCATGGCGATTTGCAAGGTGTGCAAGACCCGCCTGAGCAGGGGGAAAGTATTAACAACCTCTCCACCACCAGCATGAGCCGCCACATGCTATCCAAACATCCCACTCTGTGTGCAAACTCGACAGGACAGGGTACCAGCAACACTGCCTCCCTTGGGTTCACCAGACTCACCACCAGACCCGCCTCAGCAGCAGCAGTAGCCCAGCCATTGCGTGGTTCACAACATTCACAAACATCAGACGACGCTGACACTGTCACTTTCCGGAGTAGTGCTCTTGAGGTCTCCCAGTCTTCATCAAACACAACAACCAACAGCCCTTCAGTGTGCAGCCCTACGGTTCAGTTGTCTGTCTCGGAGATGTTTGAGCGCAAGAGGAAATTGCCAGCAAATGACCCCCGGGCCGTGGCAGTAACAGCCAGCATAGCCAAGCTTCTGGCCTGCGAAATGCTGCCATATCGAGTGGTGGAGACAAACAGCTTCAAGGGCATGATGTCAGTGGCCATCCCACGTTACGTGGTTCCCAGCCGCTACCACTTTGCGCGCTCTGCAGTGCCTGAGTGGCATGAGCACGTGGTCAGCAAAATAACCCGAAGCTTGAAGAATGCCGTTGCCTGCAAGGTTCACCTCACCACTGACACCTGGATGAGTGCGTTCGGCCAGGGTCGATACATCTCCCTTACCGCGCACTGGGTGAACCTTGTGGAGCCTGGCAGCGATTCCTCACCTGCTATGGCGCGGGTGTTGCCCACGCCGCAAACAGCTGCACCGCCGTCCCTGCCACTGGATAACAACAGCAGCACCTACCTCTCTGACTCCTTCTCCTCCAACGCATCTCAAAGCTGTACCTCATCCGTAAACGCTAACCCAGCAGCAGTAGGATCGTGGAAGCAGTGCAGCACAGCTGTTGGCATGCGTCAGCAAGCGTTGCTGAAGCTGATCTGCCTTGGGGATAAGCAGCACACAGGGGAGGAAATTTGGAGGGGAATAAAGGAACAGACGGATTTGTGGCTGGCACCGCTGGACCTGAAACTGGGCATGGTTGTGTGTGATAATGGGAGTAATCTCATTCACGCTTTAAGGTTGGCTAAGCTGACACACATCCCTTGCCTGGCGCACGTGATGAACCTAGTAGTTCAGCGGTTCCTGAGGACATACCCAGGCGTGGCCGATCTTCTGTTGAAGGTGCGACGAGTGGCCAAACATTGCAGAAATTCCAGTACTGCTTCGGGGGCACTCGCCAAGATGCAGGAGCGCTTCAATCTCCCCCACCATCGCTTGCTGTGTGATGTCCCTACGCGCTGGAATTCTACGCTGCACATGCTAGCCCGCTTTTGCGAGCAGAAGAGTGCAGTGGTCCAGTACATGACGGCGCAGTACCGAGGCGCATCCGGCCAGCTGCCAAGCTTCTGTGGATCCGATTGGGCCAACATGTTGGACCACTGCCAAGTCCTCCAAAATTTTGAGCAATCCACGTTGCTTGTGAGCAGTGACAACTCTTCAGTCAGCATTACCATACCACTGCTGTGTTTACTGAAGAGGTCAATGTTGAAAATCAAGGAAACAGCTGTCATGATGCAACTGGGGGAATCTGAAGGAGAAAACGATCAGCGTGATGGTACCAACATCAGGCCATCTGCCTCAGGAAACGCTGGCCCCAGCAGCTATGACGAAGAAGAGGAGGAGGAACAGCTGGAGTTGGAGCAGGAATTTCCTGCCACCATTGACGAGGGCCAGAGCGGTGCACATTGGACTTCCACAATTCAGCGCGAATGGTCAGCAGAAGCAGACCAGGAAGAAGGTGACGACTATGATGCATCACAACAACTATCACAACGCTCACAAGAGGATGATGAGGATTCTGGTAGGACTCTGGCACACATGGCTCAATTCATGCTAGACTGCATTGAACGCGACCCACGCATTGTGCGCATTCTGGACAACACCAATTACTGGGTTTATACCCTTCTGGATCCACGGTACAAACACAATGTTCCAAAACTGCTTGAAGAAAGAGTCAGACAGGTCAAAATGGAAGAATACCAGCAGGCCCTTGTGGAGACTTTAGAGAGGAGATTGACATCCTCCCCCTCCTCTAGCCAGTTGTACGCCGACAGACTGACTTCCGCAAACCCAGGACGACCAGGAGGGCAGCAAACAACACAAGCCGCAGCTAGTGCCCAAAAGGGAATGGTATCGGCAGTGTCCTTGGAGTGGGAAAATTTTCTGACACCCATGCAGCAGCAGCCCACAGAACTGCAAGCGTGCAGATCCACCTCCAACACCGATCGCCTGGAGAAGATGGTCAAGGACTACATGTCAGATGGCGTAGCTGTGTCTAACAATCCATCTGCACCCTTCAACTATTGGGTATCGAAGCTAGACACCTGGCACGAACAGGCAATGTACGCAATAGAGGTGCTGGCTTGCCCGGCAGCCAGCGTTATGTCGGAACGCTGTTTCAGTGCTGCCGGAGGCATCGTCACAAATCGGCGTATCCGCCTCTCCACAGAAAATGCAGACCGTCTGACTCAAATTAAAATGAATCAATCCTGGATTGGAAACGACTACGCAACACTCCAGGACCCCAACCAAGTAACATGACCAATGAACATCTGGGATGGTTTAGCGTTTCCGGTCCCTGTTTATTTAACCTCTCATCTGTATTACATTTATGACTGCATGGCGGCAAAAAGCATTGCTGCTATATCCGCACGCTTTCTGTCCTCATGCAAGGCCTGGGTTGTTGTGTCTCAAAAAGCATGGCCTTCTCCTCCTGCGCCTGCTCCTGTTCCATCACGTGTGCTGCTGCTGCTGCTGGGTTAGCGTTGCCGGTCCCTGTTTATGGAACCTCTCATCTGTATTACACTTATGACTGCATGGCGGCAAAAAGCATTGCTATATCCGCACGCTTTTTGTCCTCATGCAAGGCCTGGGTTGTTGTGTCTCAAAGCGTGGCCTTCTCCTCCTGCGCCTCCTCCTGTTCCATCACGTGTGCTGCTGCTGCTGCTGGGTTAGCGTTACCGGTCCCTGTTTATGGAACCTCTTCTCTTTATTACATTTATGACTGCATGGCGGTAAAAAGCATGCTATCCGCACGCTTCTTGTCCTCATGCAAGGCCTGGGTTGTTGTGTCTCAAAGCGTGGCCTTCTCCTCCTGCGCCTCCTCCTGTTCCATCACGTGTGCTGCTGCTGCTGGGTTAGCGTTACCGGTCCCTGTTTATGGAACCTCTTCTCTTTATTACATTTATGACTGCATGGCGGTAAAAAGCATGTTACCTGTGCAAAGAAACATGACATTTTCCGCATTTAAAAGACAGTTTTTCCTTTGAAACTTTACAATCAATTTTCTCAAAAACTATAAGCTCTTTTTCAAATATTTTTTTTCCCTCTTGTACCCACACCCAAGGTGCACATACCCTGCTTATTTGGGGTATGTAGCATGTAAGGAAGCTTTAGAAAGCACGAAAGTTCGGGTCCCCATTGACTTCCATTATGTTCGGAGTTCGGCGCGAACACCCGAACATTGCGGTGATGTTCAGCGAACGTTCTCGAACCCGAACATCTAGGTGTTCGCCCAACACTAGTTTTGTCCTCTAATCCTAGGTGCGTGCGCCTTATGGTGAGGATCATCTTATGGTCTGAAAAATACAGTACATGCCTAAATAACCTTGTTTTCTTTAATATGCATTGGGCCTGATCCAATTCACTTTTTCTCCTTGGAGATAATTGTTCATCTTCTGTTTAACTAGAGGTACAGACTAACCAGCTAGCTCATGGTGACCCAGAACTCATTGGAGTGTGGGCTACAATGGTCCTAAAAGCCCCCTTGCTAAAATGCTATGGAAAACAAAAGTTTGCTTTCTTAAAACAGTAAGAATTTGCGATAATTCAGGTTGGACTGAGCTCTGAGATGTCTCCCAGTGCATCTCTGCTGAATATATGCAAATGAACCATGGTTAATTTGCATATATTCAGCAGTGATGCACTGGGCATCTCGGAGCTCACTCCAACCTGAAGTATCACAAATTATTTCTGTTTTAAAAAAGCAATCTTCTGTTTAACTAGTTAATGCAAAATGGACATTTTAAAACATCCTGTTTTAGCACTTTTCAGTACATAATGGACATCTTAAAATTATCATTTTGTATTAAGTGACGATTGGGCTGGCGTTAACTAGTTAAAATAAGTTTTGCACTCTGGAATTGAAAAAGTACCAAAAAGTAGATGAAAATGTACTGTCAATATTATTCTGAGTATTTTCTTTATTGCTCATAGCTTAAAAGGTATTCTGTTTATAATGTGAAAATAGTTTTTTTCTGACTCTATAATCCATTCCTGGTTCTCTAAGATTACTCTATTTATATTAGGTGAGAGGAGTGAAGAGCCATTACTTAAGGTGGTCATACACATAGATTTGCAGCAGGTTCGACCATCAGATAGATTTCGGTTAGATGCCTGTCAAGTTAATTCTGACAGGAATTTGATGTGTGCCACACACTAGGAACAGATTTCAGATTCAGATTGAAATCTATTGGAAAACGATCTAAATGCATTATTAGACCATTCGATCCAACGCAACTCTATGACCATTGATCTGCTGTCAGCAGCAGATCGATCTAGATTTTCCATCCTGTCAGATAGATCAAATCGATCGAAATCGGCCGCAAATCGATCGAATGGGGAATTTAAAAGAATTGATTACTGATCAATCGATCAATTCTGTAGAATCTATCGATCGATGGCTAAAATCGACCAGTGTATGGGCCCCTTTAGAGCAAGTTACTGCTGTTGACTGAAAGAGAATCGGCATAGCAGGATGGGACAATATCTAATAAATGAGAGCATTAAGAGATAAAAAAGGTAATCATTCAATTCTGCTTCAGCAAAGATAAAAAAGCACACATAAAAATATGCAGAGTTCAAATACTTTAAACTGAAGTCATTTAGTATGACTTGCTACGTGTTATTAAATTGTTTATGTGTCATGATTAGACAAAAAAAAACAAGAGGCCTTTAGAATTAGAATACAAATTAATAAAATGGGAATTATAATTTAAAATATCTCCACATATTTAGTATCAATCCACAAAAAAGAAAAAGTCAAACTACTGCTGTGAACTTTAGCAGGCTGTCCCACGAATTTCTGGTCAAGAGAAGAACACAAGATGCTGAAAGAAGACCTTCAGAAGCTTATCACTTGGTCTAAAAGGCTTCTCTCCACAACTAATGCACACCTTTCGAAAGAAGCTACACAAATTAGATCTATGTTGGATGTTTGCCAAGAAACGTTTGCCGTTGTGAAAGAAAATCAGCTGGAAAGTGCTTTCCCTCAGTCAATGTCAGAGGTTTGTAGACAAATATATGAAATGCCTATTTTATTTCCTTTCTGCCAAGAGATGCAGTAACAGGAAACAAGTGCATTTTCTTTTTATTAGACGGAAATTTCGTGTGGATATTCACCCTTTCTACTCCAAAATACATGTGCACTGCAATCTGCAGCACAGACAAAAAACAATGTTACAGTACAGAAAGTGCAAAACAATGTAGGATGTTTTTTTCAGTTCTTTGCTCCAATCCATCATGTTATGATTTCCTCTGCCAAAATGGTGCATACACTACCCCATAATAATCAGCACAGCAAAAAGACACTTTATCCATCAAATCTTAATCGGAAGCATGTAGGAGTTCTGAACCCTTTACAAAGACAGCACATATCTGCATCAAACCATTTTTTTCAGGGAGCATCAAACACTCACATCTTTCATAAGAAATGGTCTGTAATGCCACTGGAGTTAAAGAGCAAATGTTCTTGACCATACCAGATAGCTTTAAAATAAATACCTGCACACTAACGGAGCTGTGTGATTTTCTGTGAAAATGAAGAAGGCCTGCTAAATGGGTGTGGTTTAATAAAACAGCCCATGCCAAAATTAGGTATCTTTTTTATAAATAAATGGTGTAAATGTGAGTTTATTA
The DNA here is from genome assembly GCF_040937935.1 of Hyperolius riggenbachi. Classification (NCBI taxonomy): domain Eukaryota; kingdom Metazoa; phylum Chordata; class Amphibia; order Anura; family Hyperoliidae; genus Hyperolius; species Hyperolius riggenbachi. The sequence goes on from NC_090655.1 coordinate 140,361,925, forward strand.
ACCCCTGATAAAATTGGTTTGGTGCATGATATGTGTTTTACCTTTATAAAATGTTCAGAAAAGTTTTAAATGCTTATATGCTACCAATTTGGGTGTGATGCATGAAAGGGAACTTTAACTTAGAGGGATATGGATGTTTCCTTTTAACCAATACCAGTTGCTTGGCAGTCCTGCTGATCTCTTTAGATGCAATAGTGGCTGAATGACACACCTGAAACAAGCATGCAGCTAATCCAGTCTGACTTCAGTCAGAGCACCTGATCTGCATGCTTATTGAGGGGCTGTGGCTAAAAGTATAAGAGACACGGGATCAGTAGGACAGTCAGGTAACTGGTATTATTTTAAAAGGAAAAATCCATATCCATCTCATTTTAGGTTCCCTTGAGGTGTCTGTTTGCTGTGCTAATGTCATGGGCTAATGGAGACATCAACTTGGCAGAGAAAACTGCAATGAGTTGAACTTGCTTGCTGCAAAATGTCTGTTTTTTTTTTCCAAAAAAAACCCTTATTGACATTGCTGTTCTTTATTATTGTTACTATCTGTGTTAGATTTTACTGCATAATTTAAGTGGAAAAGATTAATAGTGTGCTTGTTTAATTGGGCCAGGTCTCTTGTCTGTTTGAGATTCCTGGAAGATTAGCACAGTTCCTTTTGCGTGTGAGAATGTCATAAACGATGATGTGCTATTGAATCAATTATTGTAAAGTCATTTTTTATAATTTTGTTCAGTTACTCTAACATTATCTTGACATGCTGTTTGCAGGTAAAATATTGATATGTCCTGAAGCTACAGAAAAACAAAAACAAAAAACAACAACATGGTTTGTACATTACATTTTACCATGGCAGTGTAGCTGTAGATCTTGCATAACCATTTCTTCCATTAGAAGGGATAAATAACAGTACACTATTTATTTTAAAGGCTTTTAACAGGTTGCCTACAACCATTTAATTTGCTTATAATGCAAATGAATGCATAGACAATAGAATATCTGAAAATTTCAAATGGGAATGTAAGGCCACATGCCACTAGTTAATCCAAGGTTTTATTATTAAGACAGTTTAGATGTGCTTTTCTGGCATACAGTCCCACTACATCAGGTCTTATTGTGCTAAACATAGCAAACAAAACAGCATGAGTGCCTCATCAATTTAAACTTTTTTCTCCACTTATGTTATATGGCATTATTTTGGAAGGTATATAATGTTTTCTTTATTCTACAGGTTAAGGGCTCTGCTTCTTCCTGTTCAGTTAGGGCTCTTTCACATCAGACAACGCGAACAGGAGCCGTTCTCCTGCATGCGTTGTCTGCCTGCGGCGTGTCGTCGGGTATCTGCGGTGCTACGCAATCAGCGGCGGTAGCTGGTAATTAAACCCGACGGAAAACGCCGGCTCGCGGGTGCGTTGGAGGAAAAACTGCGCCCGGGTGCGTCAGAACCGCAACGCATCGAAACGCAGCGTCGAGTGTGAAAGGTAAAATGAAAGTCTATGGACTTTCATCTTACCTTGGTTAACGCGTGAACGCACAAAGTCATGCCCTAATGTGAAAGAGCCCTAAGCAAGCACCTTTTCACAGAGGAGACATTGGGCAAGACTCCCTGCTACTGCCTACTGAGCATGCCCTACTGGCTGCAACTCTGGCCTTTTGAGTCTGCGAGGAGAAAAGCAAGATAGAAATGTTCTGTCTTGTCTAAGTTCCCATGTTAATGTTAACCTGTTTTTAAAACTTTAATTTGTTTTTGTTACCTATAGTACATTACTCTAGCTACAGTATATATGAGGGTTGTCCAGAAAGTAACAACCATTTGCTTTTATCGGCCATGTCAGGTTAATCTCTTCTCTCCCTGCATTGCTAGTAAAATGAGTGCAGGACACTGGTAACTGTTCAGCGGCTTTAACATGAAGCCCCCAAATTCCTCAAACCTATAGGTGAGGAGTAGTATGCTAACAGCATAATTGAAATCTTGTAAATTATATGATCCTTTATTTAAATGTAAGTCATTTGTGGAGAAAATTTCAGAACATACAGTACATCTAAGAAATAAAATACATGTAATGTTTCCTGAATTTATTAAATTAAACAGCTGTTACTTTCCAGATGATCCTGGTGCATTATGTGATTTTCTTTGTTCCTCATAATTCCCCTATTTTTTGGAACATGATCCAATGATATGAATGTAAACAGGCACACCCAAGTGAGGATGGATACATTATCCCTATTCCCTACCTGCCTATGCAGTGTTGTAAGAACAACCTGGGTTTAGGAGTAACCTTTTGTGGGTGAATACACTATATTAAAGAGACTCCGTAACAAAAATTGCATCCTGTTTTTTATAATCCTACAAGTTCCAAAAGCTATTCTAATGTGTTCTGGCTTACTGCAGCACTTTGTACTATCACAGTCTCTGTAATAAATCAACTTATCTCTCTCTTGTCAGACTTGTCAGCCTGTGTCTGGAAGGCTGCCAAGTTCTTCAGTGTTGTGGTTCTGCTATGAACTCCCCGTTCCAGGCCCCTCTATGCACACTGCCTGTGTATTATTTAGATTAGAGCAGCTTCTCTCTTCTCTCTTATCTTTTACAAGCTGGATAAATCGTCCTCTGAGCTGGCTCGGCTTTCACATAGTGAGGAATTACAGACAAGGACAAAGCTGTTTGCAGGAAGAAAAGAGCAGCCTGACACTTCAGTGCATGAGAGATGCAGGGGGAAAGAAACACACAAATGATCTCTTGAGATTCAAAAGGAAGGCTGTATACAGCCTGCTTGTGTATGGATGTATTTTCTATGTGTGGACAAACTGTACATCAACCTACTTCCTGTTTTGGTGGCCATTTTGTTTGTTTATAAACAAACTTTTAAAAACGGTTTTTAACCACTTTTAATGCGGCGGGGAGCGGCGAAATTGTGACAGAGGGTAATAGGAGATGTCCCCTAACACATTGGTATGTTTACTTTTGTGTGATTTTAACAATACAGATTCTCTTTAAGTTAACCAGCATAAAATACTATTTTGCGCCTCTTATTTGGGTTGAGCAAAATAGTTGCTGGCAGTTTCACAAGACTTCTGGGCAGATTGCAAAAAGGATAACCAAAGATCAGCATTATGGCCAAAAAGCAGCCTTTTGTTATAAGGTTTTCACAACCCTTTAATCTCCCAATCAATCTTACATTTTTAAGAGACAATGGGCTCAATTCTGGTAGCTGTGCGAGGCGAAGTAATCAGCAGTCGGGAAAATACCTCACACGTTATTTTTTTTTTGCTTTGCCCAATTCTGGTACATTTTCCCACCTGCTGCTTACAGTCACTAAATCAGCGACATGCAGGGGGAAAACAGTGAGGTATTTTTCCGACTGCTGGAAGGATCCCAGAGCTGAGGAGGAGGGGAACAACGCAGGAAGGGGGGAAATTGTGCAGAGCAGCGGGGAGGGGGGGGGAAGCCTCCCCCCCTCCCTCACCTTAGGGGCCCCCCCTTCCGCGCTCCCCCCTCCCTCCAAAAGTGCAGGCAGCCAGCGGCAGCAGCGAGAAATCGCTCACCAGCATGATCATAGCAATAGCGCTGCGTGCCGCTGGTCTGGTCTCTGTCTCCTCCACTGACCTATCATGCTCTCGCAGGAAGTACTGCGAGCATGTTAGGTCAGTGGAGGAAACGGAGACTAGCCCAGCGGCATGCAGCGCTATTGCTATGATCATGCTGGTGAGGGATTTCTCGCTGCTGCCGCTGGCTGGCTGCACTTTTGGAGGGAGGGGGGAGCGCGGAAGGGGGGGCCCCTAAGGTGAAGGAGGGGGGGAGGCTTTCCCCCCTTCCTGCGCTGTGTCCCCCTCCTCAGCTCTGGGACCCCCACTAACTGGGGATATCTGCCGCCAATCTCGTTGCATTTGTGGGGAAATCTGCCAATCTCGTTGCATTTGTGGGGAAATCTGCAAAACTTGTTGCATTTGTGGGGAAATCTGCCAATCTCGTTGCATTTGTGGGGTAATCTGCCAATCTTGTTACATTTGTGGGGTAATCTGCCAATCTTGTTACATTTGTGGGGAAATCTGCCAATCTCGTTACATTTGTGGGGAAATCTGCCAATCTCGTTACATTTGTGGGGAAATCTGCCAATCTCATTGCATTTGTGGGGAAATCTGCTGCCAATCTCGTTACATTTGTGGGGAAATCTGCTGCCAATCTCATTGCATTTGTGGGGAAATCTGCTGCCAATCTCATTGCATTTGTGGAGAAATCTGCTGCCAATCTCATTGCATTTGTGGGGAAATCTGCTGCCAATCTCGTTGCATTTGTGGGGAAATCTGCTGCCAATCTCGTTGCATTTGTGGGGAAATCTGCCAATCTCGTTGCATTTGTGGGAAAATCTGGCAATCTCGTTACATTTGTGGAGAAATCTGCCAATCGCGTTACATTTGTGGGGAAATCTGCCAATCTCGTTACATTTGTGGGGAAATCTGCCAATCTCATTGCATTTGTGGGGAAATCTGCTGCCAATCTCGTTACATTTGTGGGGAAATCTGCTGCCAATCTCGTTGCATTTGTGGGGAAATCTGCTGCCAATCTCATTGCATTTGTGGGGAAATCTGCCAATCTCGTTGCATTTGTAGGGAAATCTGCTGCCAATCTCGTTGCATTTGTGGGGAAATCTGCCAATCTCGTTGCATTTGTGGGGAAATCTGCCAATCTCGTTACATTTGTGGAGAAATCTGCCAATCTCGTTACATTTGTGGGGAAATCTGCCAATCTCGTTACATTTGTGGGGAAATCTGCCAATCTCATTGCATTTGTGGGGAAATCTGCTGCCAATCTCGTTACATTTGTGGGGAAATCTGCTGCCAATCTCGTTGCATTTGTGGGGAAATCTGCTGCCAATCTCGATGCATTTGTGGGGAAATCTGCTGCCAATCTCGTTGCATTTGTGGGGAAATCTGCTGCCACTAAGATTGTATTTGTGGGGATATCTGCTGCCAATCTGATTATACATTTTTTGGAGAATCAGCTATCATTCTAATTGCATTTTGCGGTGAAACTGCTGCAAATTGTTTTTTTTTTGTGGGTGTGGGTGTGGGGGGTGGCCGGCCCTCCACCATGTGGTCTGGAAAAAAAACGGCCCTCCGAGCCCGCAAAAGTTGGACAGCACTGTTTTAGAGGATGGGGGTCGTGGGGGGTGGTAGGTCGGAGCAGGGGGTGGGGTCGGGAGGGGGGGGGGGTGTAACAAAAAACAAGCTGAAAAGGCTCCATGTTATGTGACAGATATCACAATTCTGTCACAGCACTGCATTTATCATGTGGTAGAGGTAGGTCTAATTATGTGAGGTAAAAGACATGCAAACACGCACCTTATTTCACTTCAGAATTCAAGTGTGAGGTACTTTACTACTAAATACCACACATTTATAGTAGAAAATTACCACATGAATTACCTCATGAAATTACATGAGGTAAAACTTTACTTAAACTACCAGAATTCAAAAGCTGATTTCCCTCATGAGGTAAACCCAATTTCATGAGGTAATTATTTACTAAACGCTACCAGAATTGAGCCCAATGAGACGTTTTATTTTAGGAACTGGATAATGCCATCATGCCAGTAATGTTCTACAACTAATATTCTATTATCAGCTTTGCAACGGTAGTTTTGTTAGATTAGCTTGTTCTGGTTTCCCATTAACCTCTGACCCCTAAATTAAGCTCTTATATTGCCTAGCCTGAACTATCTCCATTATAACTTCTTACACTAATGTGAATTTCTTCCAGATACCTAACCCTAACCTGTCCTCCCAATTAGGGTATCTGCGGTATACCAGTATAGCGATAAACCACAGTTTAATTGCGCATGGTAATCCTACACAATGTTACAGTGAGATGGAACACAAGAACAGGAAGTGAGAAGTACACATGCGATGGATCCAGCAAATTGAGTATTTGTTTACCCCCGCCGCTACCTGACACTGCTTCTCACCCCCACCACTGCAACCCCTCTCCCCTCCACCTGGATACCTATACTGGCTGCAGCTATTACTGGCTATCTATACTGGCTGAACGTATTTTTAGCCAAGAATAGATGCAGCCAGTATAGATAACCAAGAATAGGTGCAGCCAATATTGATAGTCATCTATACTGGCTGCAGCTATTCCTGGTTACCTATACTAGCTGTACTTATTTCTGGCTATACCTATCCCTGACTATCTATACTGGGGGCACCTATTCCTGCCTACCTATATTGGCTGCACCTATTCCTGGCTATACCTATTCCTGGCTACCTATACTGGGGCAATTATTCCTGGCTAACTATACAGGCTTCACCTATTCCTGGCTACCGATACTGCGGCCACCTATTCCTGGCTACCTACACTGCTGGCACCTATTACTGGTTACCTATATTGGGGTCACCTATAGCTGAGTACTACACTAGGGGCACCTATAGCAGACTACCATACGGGGCACCTATTCTTCGCTACCAAACTGGGGGCACCTATGCCTGGCTACCTATATTGAGGGCACCTATTCCTGGCTATCTATACTGAGGGCACCTATTCCTGGCTACCTATACTGGGGCACTTATGCCTGGCTACCTACACAGCAGGCACCTATTCCTGGCTACCTATATACTAGGGTAACTATTACTGGCTACCTATACTGGAACACCTATTATTGGCTACCTATTCCTGGCTACTTACACTGGGGGCACCTATACCTAACTAGCTATTCTGGAGGCACATATACCTGGCTACCATACAAAGGGGGTGAGGAAGTGGATCTCTGTAAAACAGTGCTGGAGGTTTGGGCACAGCTGGCAATGCCATAGATTGTAATAGGAATTACAACTATATGGTGTACTCATACCGTTGCAACCTTACTCCCAATGCAAAGCCCTTTCTAAATGTCTAACCCTAATTAACACCACCTTCATTTTTAACACCTAACACTAACATTTATTTCTTCATGATCCTGACCAAAATGTTCTTACATGACCTATTAACTATCTTCCCCTACTCTATCCCCCAAGGGCCCCAACCAATGATGGATTAAAATGACATGGTTCACTAGGCACAGTAGTAGCTTTGGATCATCCTGATGGTCCTTTTGACAATCTGAGGGGGAAGAGGAGACCGAGAAAGTGGCAGTTGCCCCCCCCCCCCCCAAAACACCTACTAGGCTCAGGCACTTGTCTAGGTTGCCTTGTGGATGATCCTGTTCTGCTCCTAGCTCTCCTAAAACTACTCAAACTTTAACTTCTAACCCTATCTCCCTATATATCCAGTATCCACCACTTGGCTATATAATAGTAGCCTAAGTGACTATTGAACCTAAAATCAAAAACAAAACAAAAAAAACCCTAAAAATATTCAAGGTTCACAATTTAACCACTTGAGGACCCACCCTTTACCCCCCCTTAAGGACCAGCGCTGTTATTTGTGATCTGTGCTGGGTGGGCTCTACAGCCCCCAGCACAGATCAGGGTGCATCCAGAGCGATCCGATCGCCCCCCTTTTTCCCCCACTATGGGGATGATGTGCTGGGGGGGTCTGATCGCTCCTGCCTGCCGGTGTTGCGGGGGGGGGGCACCTCAAAGCCCCCCTCCGCGGCGAAATCCCCCCCTCCCTCTCCTACCTGGCCCCCCTGGTGTTCCGGGCTGCACAGGACGCTATCCGTCCTGTGCAGCCAGTGACAGGACGTCCCCTGTCACATGGCGGCCATCCACGGCCGCTGATTGGCCGGGGATCGCCGATCTGCCTTACGGCGCTGCTGCGCAGCAGCGCCGTACAATGTAAACAAAGCGGATTATTTCCGCTTGTGTTTACATTTAGCCTGCGAGCCGCCATCGGCGGCCCGCAGGCTATTCACGGAGCCCCCCACCGTGAATTGACAGGAAGCAGCCGCTCGATTAATCAGCCTGCAGCTGGCGACGCAATACTGCGCCGCTGGTCCTGCAGCTGCCACTTTGCCGATGCGCGGTATGAGTGCGCGGTTGGCAAGTGGTTAATAGATGAGTTCCTGTATCACACAGCACCAGTTGGCTGCTACTGCCAGTTGTGATATACTGTTCTATAAAAGGGCAAATCTAGATGCAGGATGACACTATTAAAGTCATTTTGTAATTTAATACTTAAATTTATCAATAGTAATCAGTTTCTAAAGTTTTCATAAGGATCAAGTTAACTTTCTTTCACGGAATTCAATGTGCGGAAACCCCCTAGCCACTGTTACTCCAGAAGTGGACAGGGATCCCCGTTTATCTTTCTACAAGCCTGGGACTAATTTCCAGTTATTAGAGTGAGAACACTATTCCATTTTTTTGCTAAAAACTCTAAACAACACATACACGAAAGCGGGTAAGTAAGCACCTGAAGCAATATTTGCTAAAATCATTTAAAAATGTAGATCATAGAAAAACAGAGGACAACCCATTGGGGTTTAACCCTTGAGGCTGCAATAACGTTTTTATTTTCCCCACCAGTCCATTAATTTAAGTTATTAGTTAACAGTTTCTCCAATCTTGGATGTGACCTTGAAAATAAAATAATGAGCATCAGTAAGTGAAAGTCAAGCCCCTTGTTTGTTTCATGTGCTCTTAATTTGCACAGGTTTGATGCATTCTGTAGCACATCCTTATTGATTACATTAAGTTGAAAATTGTACTTGATTATAATTCCTTTAGTGTTTGCATATAGCAGCAAGTAAGAAGTCCTGCATCTAGAAATTTAATCAGATGCCACTCATCAAATTGCATGCACATCTAAAACGAGATTTAGCTTGCCAAACAAAACATCACTGCTTTGCTTTCTTTCAATATTATAGTATGGGCACCTAAATTACATATCACCGAGAACTGATTGCTACTTTGCTTCAAAGAATCTAAGCTCTTTTATTATAACAAATGGAATAAAGCAAAAGTAGAACTTTGTGAACGGTTAACAGCAAGTGCATAAACACTTAAAGAGTACCCAAACTTTTGTCCAGGAAAAAAAAAATCCAAAATGACTATTTATTGAAATGATTTTTCAGCTTGTCTCTTTCAATTGCTTTCTTTGTTCCTGAAACATTGCTTCACTGTGAGTAGTGATAAGAATGAGTATATGCAAAAAGCAACTTATCCTTGTAAAATACTCATTTCCTGAGCCTTTGATACTGCAGAACACTGGATCACAGCTCTTTGAGCCCCAGGATAAAAAGCGCTATATGAATACTTTTATTAAATAAATAATTTTGATGTGTTTATCATCATATAAATAAATCACTTTTTCCCTAATAGTGTACTGTTGCTATAGTTGGAAAAAAAGCCTAAATTCTAAACTCTGTTACTTGTATAAACCTGCAGGAAGAAAGTGTTTTTAGGAAATCCAGGACAATTTTTGGTTAATAAAATAAAGCTCTTGCACAGGCACAAATCTAAGGCCTAGTGCACACCGGTTTTTGTAGCGTTTTCCAAACCGCTTCAGCCTGTGAAAACGCTTGGCTAATGTATCTCAATGGGATGGTGCACACCAGCGGTTTGAGGTTTTTAGAAAACCGCAAACGTGGGTCCTGCAGCATTTTTGCGGTTTGCAGAAGCGTTTTTGCCTTAATGTAAAGTATAGGAAAAGCTCAAAAAGCTCTGGAAAACGCTAGATGAGAGCTGTTTTCCAGGCATTTTTGTTACAGAAGCTGTTCAGTAACAGCTTTTACTGTAACAATATTTGCAATCTGCTACACAAAAACGTTCCAAAAACTCTAGGCATGTTTAGAAAACGTCTCTAAACATGCCTAGAATCGCTCTGAAATCTGCTCCAAAAACCTCTAGCGTTTTGAGGATCTGCTAGCGGTTTTGGTGTGCACTGGCCTAAGTGTCACAACTACTAATTCATCAACCGTTCATATATGATCCTCACAACCAGGGGCGTTGCTAGGATCTGAAGAGATCTGGGGCACTTTTGGGCACTCAAGCTGGAAAATGGGTGTGGCCATGCACCAGAATGTGGGTGTAGTCATGGGTGGAGCCAAATGTACATGAACTTCAAGAGGAACTTCAGCCTAAACAAGCATACTGTCATTAAGTTACATTAGTTATGTTAATTAAAATAGATAGGTAATATAATCTCTTACCCACCCTGTTTTAAAAGAACAGGCAAGTGTTTGATTTCATGAGGGCAGTCATCTTTTTGGTTGAAAGGAGGTGACAGGGAGCATGATGAGACACAGTTCCAACTGTCCTGTGTGCTGATCACCCCTCCCAGTTGCTAGGCAACGTGAATAGCAACATAGGAAATCCCATCATGCTTTACACAGCATCAGGGAAAGAAAGCTCAAGCAGTTTTCTTTGATGGGTGGAGCTTAGCTAAAAATGCAGCTAAAAATGATGCTTTGGTAAGAAAAACAAAGTTCTGATGCTGTGAAGCTGTTAAAGAAACACCAAGCCTTTTCAGCTCTGCTGAGTAGATTTTTAGTCCGGAGGTTCACTTTAACAGCGATCTAAGTAGGCCTGTCTGGCAAAATGTTGGATGACGCCCCCTCTCCATTAATACAAAAAAAAAGAAAAAAAATGCAGCATATCACATAAATAGGCAGTTTCACTTATATAACTAAGCAACGTTACCTGGCTTCGGTGCTGCCAGTACTGTCTTTCTGCTGGGTAGGCTGGCCTGCCACCAGGATATCTGGCAGTTCCCCCATAGCATACCCTGACCTTCTAGTGGCCTCCCTCCCATGCTCCCACAGGCCTCCCATTCAGGCACCACAACTCCCAGTATCCCAGTATGCCCCATAAAAGAACCACAGCTCCCTGCATGTCCACATAGAGGCACCGTAGCACCCAGCATACCTCATGTTGATGCACTACAGCTCCCAGCATGCCCTCCATTGAGGCAACACAGCTGACTCTGCCTGGGAGACATCCGGGGCACCCCAGAATATATCCGGGGCACATGCCACTGATCTTTGGGGCTAGCAACGCCCCTGCTAACAGCAGCATTTTTTTTATTTTATTTTTTTACATACAGTCTTCTTTGTTGCATGTCTTTAGCTGGTGTTTCTTAACTGTTTAGTAAGGTACCACCAGCCAACCCTAGGGCTAGTTCAGACTTTTAATCAATGTGTTATGCCATGGCATAGCAGCTGTCAATTTACCCCAACCTCCTATCCTCACAACTATAAGTAGAGCAAATATGTTTGAGATAATTTATGAGATAAACAGTAATATCCAGAGATAACTAGATAAGGAGAAATAAATCAGGAGTTAAGTCAGATAAGAATGGGTAAATCATGGGTTATGTTAGTTAACCTTCCTGGCGGTAAGCCTGAGCTGTGCTCGGGCTATGCCGCGCAGGAAGATATCTCAGCCTCTGGTGGGGCGAATTGCGCCACTTAAAGTGCTGTGCGCGCAGCTAGCACTTTGCTAGCCGCGCGCACAGCTTGATCGCCGCCGCTCTGCGGCGATCTCCCACACGCAGCAGCAGAAGAGGGCCCCCCCGACAGGGCCCTGCGCTGCCCAGACCAATGAGTTCCGGGCAACGCTATAGGCTGGATCGGAGGCGTCTGACGTCAGGACGTCGGCTGACGTCCATGACGTCATTCCGATCGTCGCCATGGCGACAGGAGAAGCCAAACAGGGGAGCGCGTTATATACGCATTCCCCTGTTTGCTATTGATGCTGGCGACGATTGAACTAGATGGACACATGCGCCCTCTAGTGGTGTTTCATGTAGCTACCACTCTGGTAGCTTTACATGAAACAAAAAAATAAAAGGCAAAAATCCTTTTTTTTTTTATTATTTGGCAAAAAAAAATTAACCGCCAGGGAGGTTAAGTAGTTCACCGCTAAGGGTTTTTTTCCCATCACGGACCAGAGCAATTTTAACATTTCAGCCTCTCCTCCCTTTCATTCGCCAATACCTTTATCACTACTTATCACAACTAAATGATCCATATCTAGATTTTTGCCACCCGTTATGCTTTTTTGGGTGGTACATTTTGCTAAGAATTATTTTATTTTAACCACTTTACATTTCAAAGTTTATTTCCACTTTGAGATTTCTAATTTTGGCATTTCAGCTGTCACTATTGATACAGCAATAACTTTTTTTTTTTATAACGTACACCATCACAGTGATACACATGTCATTTTTTACAGAACAATCTAGGGTTTCTTTGGGTAATATTTGTTGTCAATAATTATTTAATTTTATAGGCATTTCATTGAGAAAAATAGCAATAATTGCAGAATATACACATTTTTATATATTTCAACCTTCACAAATTTCACATGACAAGTGCAGTTATAAAACATCTCAAAATATGTTACTCATCTTTTTCTGGTTAAAATGATACCCTACGTGCCATATTTCTTTACAATGTGGCATATTGCTGGCCATTATCGCCAGCTTGTGGGCTTGTAGCGATTGGATCTGATATCTATGGGTACAGATACATTGCTAGGCAACAGCACACAGTGTATATGTACACTGTTGGGTCTCAAAGTTGTCACCCTAGCGATTGCGTCTGATCACTACGGTTGGCAGCCATTACAGGTGTCCACTAACCTTAGGGCAAAGTATAGGTGACACGAGGTTAATTAGTTAGGTAGGAGTTAATAGTGTACTGGGGGAGGGGGGGGAAAGAAACACATTATTTAAGGGGGACACTGTCACTTTAATACTTTTTTTTCTCGTTTTCATGAATGAGTGCTGCTATTAGCAGCTCTATGTAAGTAAGATTATTGCTAATATTATTGAGGAGGCTTGGAGAAAGATTAAGTTTGGAAAACCCTTTCTTAACTTCACAAAGCACATGGACGGTGAAAAAACGTTTCGACAATTGCTTAAAAGGGTGCTTCATTTTGAAGGTGGTAAAAATGTAAAACAATCTTCCATTAGAATTGATTTAGGATTTAATGTCTTGTAAACAATTTGAGATGAGTTTGGTTTTGGCACAAACCATTTTGGGTTATATATTACACAACCAAAGCTGTAGTCAAACTTAAAAAAAACAGTGTGATTAAACGTAACAAAATGTACGTGTGAATGAAGTTTTCGGGCTAGTAAACAGTGCTCAGTTGTGTTGCAGAATAATTTTGCATTTCAACCCACTGCCTATACAATCGTATGGGCCTGTTCACAGTACGGATAGCGTTATTCTAACTCGCTGCATGCAGGCTTTGTATTAAAGTTTAGGGCCGGATTTCTGGAAAGGCTACAAAGGCCCAGGCCTCGGGTGGCTGAAGCCGAAGGGAGCACCTGAACATGAAAGAGGGCTTGTTACATTTGAAAGAGGAAGCTAAAAATGGCGAGCAACATGTGAAAAAGGTAAGTGATGCTCAAAGGAGCTGTTCATGAAGCAGTACATGGATGCTACACATGGAAGATGGGGCTGCACATGGAATGGGGGGGGGGGGGGGGACGCTGATGTACATGAAAGGGGAGCCACAAAATACTTGGCCTAGAAGCACAAAAAAGTATAAATCCGGTTTTGTTAAAGTCTATGCCAAACATTACAGTTCACACTTATAATGCGTAGGCTATGCAACAGACCACTGTGAATCTAGCCTTTTGTTTTTACTGCATTTCATAGACCTATATTATCATGCTGTAACTACAGTATGGCATTTAGCAAGTAGCGTGATTATTTGAAAAGGTTCCAGTAACATTATATTAGTTGTGAGGAAATGAGGGCTATACTGTTTTTCATTAATAAATCATTTTCCAGGCAAACATTTATAAAATGTTAGAATGTTCTTACTAAATCTGATGCTAGAACAAGCAGCGTTCACATTTATAAAAAATCCATTTGCAAAGGTTATAGGCCACCAGATGTCAGTGTAACACAAGGCATATGCTTCAGTATAGCTCACAAAAGAAAACAAAACTTCCTTTTGCAACAGATGCAGTTATAATATATGCCATTCTGAACAATGTACAATTGTATGAATCTCTGTGATCATGGCCTGAATTTAAATAATATGATTTACCTTAGTACTTTTATGCTCAGCAATGTGACAGAAATTGAGCCAATCTGTATTGGACTCTGGCTGAAGTTAAAGATCATCTGTCAGTTTTTTCCACTTTGCCAATCTGTTCCCCTCTTTTTTCCTGAGCATAAGAGCCATAAGCCTGCAAGTTTTATTCTGTTTCATCTGTTAAGCCTGTGCTGTAAATGTGGTATGTAGGGAAAGGTGCTTATGTACATAAATTGTATCTTTAGCAGTCTTATGCTAGGTACACACCATACAATTTTATGTCAGATAGATGGTTCAATAGATAATTTCCAACATGTCCGATCTTATTTTCGATCATTTTTCTGATCGATTACTCACAGAAGTGAATGGAAATCGATAAGAAAAGATAACAGTGTCGAATTGGAAATCGATCGGACAAAAAATCGACCGAAAAAAACGCATCGAGTGTACCCAGCATTAGCTTTCTACACATCATACACATTAAAAACATACATCATAACAGCTTCTAAAAGCAGGCATATAGATCAAAATACATACAGTAGGTAACTGAAAATCACAGAGCTCCAAAGAAAAAAGTTCACAGCCTGGGCTGCAGGCATCAGAAAGTATGGGATAATGATGCACTCCCTACCCTTATCCACCATACCTTGCTTTGCAGAAAAAAACAAACCAAAAAAAACCCCACCTTCTTTAATGTTTGGATTGTTTTGTCACATGACAATTAGAGATGTCGCGAACCTCCGATTTTCGGTTTGCGAACCCTGTTCGCGAACCTCCGCGAAAGGTTCGGTTCGCGAAAAAGTTCACGAACCGCAATAGACTTCAATGGGGAGGCGAACTTTGAAAAATAGAAAAAAATTATGGCAGCTGGAAAAATGATAGAAAACACAGTTTGAAGGCTCTAATACCTGGAGGCAGACATGATTCAATAAAATACACATCAAAAGTCCCAGGCAAAAATCTAGTTTTCACATAAGCCCCTATTTTAGGCCTCCTCCCTCCTCCCTCCAAACCTTCTACCTATTCCCTCTGCCAGGGAATTCCAGCATTTCAAAAACCAGCTTACATACCGTGACTGGGATTTGATCCCAGGTCTCTGTTTATGGTAGGTAACTAACATATCCATTATACCACCAACACACTAGCTGAAAGTAGCCTAGCATGTACCATTTATGCTCAATGCAAGAGAAAAATTAGACAAAACAAATAACATTTATATCAGAATTTTCTCCTGGCAGACTCAAAGCACCAGAGCTGCAGCCACTAGGGCACACTCTATAGGCAGTAGCAGTGTTAGGAAGACTTGCCTAAGGTCTCCTACTTAATAGGTGCTGGCTTACTGAACAGACAGAGACACTTGTCTTGTCACCAACTGTCCCACAGAGGAGCTCACAATCTGATCCCTTCCCTACCATAGTCATGTCTATGTATGTATCGTGTTGTGCATATATCATAGTCTAGGGCCAATTTTAGTATGGAGCCAATTAACTTATCCGTATGTTTTTGGAATGTGGGAGGAAACCGGAGTGCCCGGAGGAAACCCACGCAGACACGGAGAGAACATACAAACTCTTTACAGATAGTGCCCTCTATGGTGAATAGAAAGTAAAACAGCAATTGTCAGTTTATACAAAACAGCAAGGTAAAAGCTAAATGCATACAAATCCACAGCGCTTGGTACTCAAATCGGCATCTGCAGTAACCCCACAGTGCTCAAAAGCATATTTCCACAGTGACCATCACCAGAAATAAATTGAGAAAGGTCACTTCTCCATCCAAGAATCACATAAACATTTATTAGAAGCTGAATCTACATCACACTATAAGCTTTTAACTACTAAGGGTCCCTGTCAAAAGGACCCTGGAAGTAAGTCATTGTATATGTGATGTAGATTCAGCTTCTAATAAATGTTTATGTGATTCTTGGATGGAGAAGTGACCTTTCTCAATTTATTTCTGGTGATGGTCACTGTGGAAATATGCTTTTGAGCACTGTGGGGTTACTGCAGATGCCGATTTGAGTACCAAGCGCTGTGGATTTGTATGCATTTTTCTTGGAACCGATTGTGGATGTGGTTTATCCTGAGCAGCTGGTGGAACATACACATAAGGTAAAAGCTAAACCTACCATTGGGCTTTTTTGGTCAGAATATTAGCAGCCATAGCTTAAAAATTGATCTTTAGGAAAGGGAATGATCCTGTCACTCCAGCATCGTTGGAGGATTGGCTCCTCAATACAACAAAATTCTCAGAGTACGAAATAGGGAAAGTGATGACTGGTATCCTAACCTCATAATCCTGAATGTAAAACAGATAAGGGGCAGGGTAACAAGGCAATCGTGATGCAATTTGGGGAGGGGTGGGGGCAGGGGCGTAGCAATAGCCATAGCAGCCATAACAACTGCTATGAGGCCCTGTATTTATGACCATTTGCGTATTTGTCAGCATCTTCAGACATGACTTTTCTCTACCAGGCATAACCACGCATGTGTAGAGCTGTGAATGGCCTTTTCAAATAGCATCTTTATATGTGCTAAACGATACAAAAAAATAAAAATAAATTGCCAAAATAAATCATGGCATACCATGGGTCATGATTTTTTTTTGTGCTGTTCTAATAGGATCATCAAATGAGAGGTTAAGCATTGTTTTTTTTTTCCAACAACAATTATCTACCATGTGTCTAGGGTGTATGAGGAATATTCTGTTCATGACCTGTTGCTATTGGGAACCAGAAATGCTTTCTTATGAAATCCTCATTGTGATTAAAAATGCCTTTTTAAAAAACGAGGTGACCCAAACCACTAGGAAAGCATAGGGGACTAAAAAAAGACCTCCTGCTAAAAAAGCAATGCAAAGAGACCAAAAAGCCCTCCTACTAAAATAGTAATGCTTGTTGTGATTTGCCTCCATAAAACAAAAAGGTACTTGTGATAAATCAGCTTTAGGTGACCATGTGTGGTTACCCACATTGCACCATTACTGAACAAGCAAAATTATCTTTTTATGCCCTTGAAGACAGGCTTGCATCCAGAACCGCTGGTGTATAGCACGCCTATAGCTTTATATTTTATATTTATTTAATTTAAATACATTTCAAATGTATTTAATTTAATCCCTGCCATTTACTGAGGAGGACCAAAAGTCCGAAACAGGCTTTCTACATGTGGGGTTGATATGGCTTTGTAAAATGTAAAGCTGTAGGCGTACTGTACTCCAGCGGTTCTGGATGCAAGCCTGGCTTCAAAGGCATAAAGAGATAATTTGCATATTCAGTAGCGGGTCATTGTGGGTAACCACAGATGTTCACATAAAGCTGCATTATCGCAAGTACCTTCTGTTTTAAGAAGGCAAATCACAGCAAGCATTACTATTTTAGTAGGAGGGTTTTTTGGTCTCTTTTAGTCCCTTATACTTTCCTCGTGGTTTGGGTCACCCCGAGCTGCTTGGTTACTTTGTTATGAAATCTTCAAAAGACAAATAACATTTGCTAATTAAAACACATACACAATGATATTATTTTTTGTTACAAAAAATAAATTACAGTCTGCACAATAAAAATATTTGCATGTCAGTGAACTTTTCCTTTAAGTTTTGCTAAAAATGAAAGGGGTCTCTAATTTGCAATTTAAGCACAAGCATGTCATTGTGAGCATACAAGCCTCATCTATCTATAAAAAGAAAGCAGTGCTATTCAAGGAAACATTCATTTGGACTCTCTTTACTACTAAATAAAACATTAAGGCTAGTCATATTGTCATTTCCATAAAGTACATAATCATGTCTCCAAAATTGCTTTGGAAAACAGAGGCTCACTGGGTATCATTTGCATGATGATGTTGCTTGTACCAAGCAAGAAACACACCATCCATTTGTAGAAGAAATGAATAAAAATACTAGAAATGAATTAGTGACTCACAGATTACAATTTAATCTTCCAAGAAGCCACACTTTTTTTTTTTTTTTACAAAACTCAGACAATGGGCTTGATTCACAAAGCTTTTTTACCCGTTTGTATCTGTTTACATCTCATCTATGTTACATTTTTAAAGGACAACCGAGGCGATATGTGACATGATGAGATAGACATGTGTATGTACAGTGCCAAGAACACAAATAACTATGCTGTGTTCCTTTTTTTCTTTCTCTGCCTGAAAACGTTAAACATCAGATGTGCAAATGACAGTTTGTCTGGGTCGGACTGGGTCAGACTATAGCATAACCCTCACTGATAAGTAATTACAGCCATAAAACACTTTCCTGTCAGTAAATGGCTTCCTGGAGCAGGAAAGAGATAAAAAGGGTCAATAATTCATAGATTTGAGCTCTGACATACTTCAGTGAAGGTGTCATTGAGCAGAGACACTGAACCAGTTAAAAATTAAAAACTAGATTTAAAGTATAAAATAAAACTGTGGGATATCTAAAAAAAGGTCATTATTAGGAGAAGGAGGATAGATACAATTGTTTTTTTTCATCAGTTTATTTTCACTTCAGATGTCCTTTAAAGCGGATCCGAGATGAAAAACTAGCTATAACAAGTAACTTGTCTATATATCTTATCTAAAGTTTAGATAGTGTACAAAGCAAATCTAGCTGCAAACAGCTTCAATAGAATATGATTATTTCTTCCTGTGATACAATGACAGCAGCCATGTTGGTTGTAACCATTACACACAGCAACCTTATCTGTATCTTCAGCACTCAGCCTGTGAAAAAACCTAATCCCCCTCCTCCTCCCTTCTCCCCTCTGCCTCTGAAATCTCTGGCTAGTAATACCACCCCCCTCATCCTGCCCAGACTGAGCTCCCATGAGCCCTTGCTACTGTCTGAAAATGCCAAGGCTCTCAGAAATGCTGTGGGCGAGGCTTGTTTAGTTTATAGGGAATTAAAGTATTAAAACAAAAACAAACTATTTGGCTTGCGGAATGCCCTATAAACAATAGGAAAGGAATACAATTATGCAATGAGTAAAAGTTTATCTCGGATCCACTTTAAGCTTCCAAAGAGCAAAAATATAATAATCCAATTAAGGTAAAAAAGTAATATTTAAATTAAGTTAATCAGGAACAACTTACTTTGAGTGATTATTTTGCTTGTTAATGTGCTGGAAGGTTATTTTTATCAATTAGGTGATAAGTCATTTATGAGAAGTTTTGTGAATAGAGCTCAATGCAGTGCGTGTCCAGTGTGTCACTTTCTACTAGTTTTTGCTAGTTTATACCTAATTCAAATCTGCAAAATCGTATAAACATTCAAAGTAGACGGTGGGGAGAGGCACACCTTTCCGTAGTGTGGGTGCATAACCATGGATGCCAGCAACATCCAAACGACAGTCCAATAGTAGTAAGAATTGGTTAGCACTCCAGCTTCTCAAGTGAGCATGTTTTTTATTCTTCAATCATGTGTCAAGACTTAAGTTAACAATTGTTTCGGGGCCAGCAAGGGTCCCCTTCATCAGAACAGTGCAGACAAACCATGTTACAAGTGATACACCTTCTTAAATACATTAACAGACAACAGTGACTCCCATATTGAGAAGACGCACCTCCCCTCCAATTATGGGCATAAACAATCCATATCTCACAATCTGTGCAATATCCAAATATAGCATGTATTACATCATATCCATCATGCTATTACAAGTTAAACGGATGCAACACTCACACAACCATGTACTTTGATCGCCAAGAGATACCTATGAAAGTTTATACATACCCCTGTCACTCAGCTAAACCTTCAAATTGATTGGAGCTCAAAGGTACGCTGTAACGGCGTGTACACCCGCTCCGACCGTTACTCCGGTCTCGTGAGCCTCCTGAGCATGGTCACCATGGTGACCACTAACCCAGAGGGCGTTAGTGGTCACCCTCTGGGTTAGTGGTCACGCCCTCTGGGTTAGTGGTCACCATGGTGACCATGCTCAGGAGGCTCACGAGACCGGAGTAACGGTCGGAGCGGGTGTACACGCCGTTACAGCGTACCTTTGAGCTCCAATCAATTTGAAGGTTTAGCTGAGTGACAGGGGTATGTATAAACTTTCATAGGTATCTCTTGGCGATCAAAGTACATGGTTGTGTGAGTGTTGCATCCGTTTAACTTGTAATAGCATGATGGATATGATGTAATACGTGCTATATTTGGATATTGCACAGATTGTGAGATATGGATTGTTTATGCCCATAATTGGAGGGGAGGTGCGTCTTCTCAATATGGGAGTCACTGTTGTCTGTTAATGTATTTAAGAAGGTGTATCACTTGTAACATGGTTTGTCTGCACTGTTCTGATGAAGGGGACCCTTGCTGGCCCCGAAACAATTGTTAACTTAAGTGTTGACACATGATTGAAGAATAAAAAACATGCTCACTTGAGAAGCTGGAGTGCTAACCAATTCTTACTACTATTGCAAAATCGTATAAAGACTGCCATCTACATACACATCATGTATCCTCTTCCATAATGCAGTCATTTTCCAATGTGCAGCTCTTTTTGAGGCATACATTTGAAAAAAGAGTCAGTTGAAAAGGGAGAAGGATAGTGGTAGTAGAATATCCATAGTTTTACCAATATTCTACAACAATTATATAGTAAAATATTGGTAATTTTTATTGATATTTTACTTTGACCTAACATCTCCCTACTCTCATACAGAACTAATGTGCCTAACTCTTAATCCCCTAGTAGTGCCTAACCCCTAATCTGGTGGGCAACTAACCTTAAACCCCCACCCTACTAACCTTAACCCCCTCCACCTAAATAACCCCAACATCTCATTTAAATGGGCTACAAATAGTGGTGACAAATAGCAGATGCAAAATGTGGTGATAAATATCTGCTATACATAGAAAATAGCAGCTACAAATAGCGGCTACACAAAGAAAATAGCGGCTACATTCAGTCGGCATTTTATCGCTGCGCCAGTTTAATACTGTGTGCCCTGAGATTTCTGTACAGCCAATAAAATCAATAGGGGAGATAGCCGCACCCTTTTAAATTGGTGGTGTTTTTAAATGATCCTCTTTTTGAGGCCCGGACCACACTTTTTCCTACATGCAAAATTACATTACAACTGAAAAACAATGTTAGTCAATGGGATGGTTATCACTTGCATGCGATTATGAACTGCGGGATAAAAACATATGTCAGTGCAGCATAATATTGCACATTGTGTGTGTTTTCACACTGACAAACACAGGCTGCTGTGGAAAAAACATGTGTTCAAATGCTGACAGAGGAACATAATGTTCAAAAGATCATGTTTGGAGAAAATGTGGTTATTACAGGCCAGTGTTGCCTTGTGCAGCTTATTACTCCTGCAGAAAGGCAGTCATATCTTGAATTTCATGGCAACTATAATCCTGACAGAGTGCACTGAGTTCCAACCAGCCTTAGTGACAAAACTCCCTGTACTTAGGACTACAGCGCACATGTAACGATCGGTGAGCACAGAGAGTATCTGATTACCGCTGATCTGCAGTATCACTGGGAATACAGATATATACCAGATTATAAGTGATCTGCAGTCTCACCGATAATCCGATATACTAGCTAACCTCTGTTCACCTGAGTAGAGTGTAGTGTTTGGTGTAACAGTAACACTTTGAGGATTAGGCCTCAGTACAGCAAGGAGTACTGCACAGATTCCTTCCGCAGACCTGAGCTCTCCAAGACGGGAGGAGTCAGACTGACAGTAGGAAGGATGTCTGGAAGTGACCCTCAGGAGGAAGGGTCGCTAACAGAGCGAGGAATCGCCTCTAACGGTAAGGTCGGTTCTCGAGGTCGGACAAGCCAGGTCGTACACACACAGACAGATAAAGTACAAGATCAGGAGACAAATGCGGAGTCTAAGTACAAGCAGGGTTCGGCAACGGGGTATCAGAAATATCGAGGTAGAGAATCAGGAGGCTGAGGCGGAGTCTAGAAACGAGCCGGGGTCGGCAACAGAGTGTCAGAAATATCGAGGTACAAGATCAGAGTTCAGAAGGATAGTCAAGGCAGGCAAAGGTCATAACAGATAATCACAATCAAACTAGTACTTTAAGCTATCAACAGAATCTAGCTTAGTGTAGGATTACAGCTCCAGCTGGTCCCGGCACACTAACGGATCTGACTACGGATCTGGGTCCTCCCACGTATGTGATCGCACGCCAGCACGGGAAAGAGGCATCCACATGTCTGAGGATGGGTGCTGAACAGAATAGGCCCTTCAGGGTGGCAAAAGCATGTAAAGCCTCAGGAGACCAGTGAGTGGTATCTGCCCCCTTCTTAGTGAGGCAGGTAAGGGGAGCAATGACCGTGGAGTACCCCTTTATAAACCGTCTATAGTAGTTGGCGAAGCCAAGAAAGCGCTGAAGGGATTTCAACCCAACCGGTTGTGGCCATTCCAGAACAGCGGAGACCTTGGCAGGATCCATAGACAGGCCTGTGGTGGAAATTATGTACCCCAAGAACGCGACAGATGTTACTTCGAAGATGCACTTCTCAAGCTTTGCGTATAACGAGTTCTGCCTTAACTGATTTAACACAAACCTCACATGGTTTCTATGTTCAGTGAGGTTGTTGGAGAAGATAAGAATATCGTCAAGATAAACTAGTACAAATTTCCCCAACACCTCCCGGAATACCTCGTTAATGAGTTCCTGAAAAACGGCCGGAGCATTACATAACCCAAAGGGCATCACCAGGTACTCATAATGCCCGTCTGGTGTATTAAAGGCCGTCTTCCACTCATCGCCCCTTCTTATACGTATCAGATTGTACGCGCCCCGCAAATCTAGCTTAGAAAAAATCTTAGCGTCAGTAACCTGAGTGAACAAATCATCTATCAGTGGCAACGGATAGCGATTCTTTATAGTAATCTTGTTGAGACCGCGATAATCGATGCAGGGTCGCAGGCCTCCGTCTTTCTTTTTGACAAAAAAGAACTCTGCTCCAGCAGGTGACCGGGACGGGCGAATGAAACCCTTGGCCAAATTTTCACGGATGTACTCCTGCATGGCCAATTTTTTGGGCCCTGATAGATTGTACAAGTGACCCCGGGGGGGGAACACAACCTGAACGGAGATCAATGGGACAATCAAAAGGACGATGTGGGGGCAATTTATCAGCTGCCTTGGGACAGAACACGTCGGAAAATTCAGAATACTGATCAGGTACCCCTTCCACCTGAAATCTGGTTTGCCCCAAGGTCAACTTCCCCAAACACCGCTGAAAACAACGAGGTGACCAAGTGGTTAACTGACCCGTGGCCCAGTCTATTTGAGGTGAATGAAGTTGCAACCACGGCATGCCTAGGATAATAGTTGAGGTAGACATGTGCAGTACAAAAAACGATAATTGTTCCCCATGCAGTACCCCAATGGTGACCTTCACCTCCGGGGTCTGTGACAGAGCACGATTCCGTTGTAGAGGGGAATCGTCTACTGCCGTGACCTGAATGGGGGGTGTCACAGGAGTGAGCGGAATACCCAACTCCTGAGCAAACTTAAAGTTCATAAAATTGGCCGCTGAGCCTGAGTCAATGAAAGCCTCAGTGGCCACAGATTTTTTCTCCCATGTAACTGTACAAGGGAGAAGCAATGTCTTTTCTTTAAGGGGTGCAAGTGGCGTGCCTAGGGTGTCACCCCCCACTACTCCTAGGCAAATTCGTTTCCCGACTTGTTCGGGCAGTTGATCCGTCATTCTCCGCCTTCGCTCCACCTGGGTCAATTTCGAACAACCAATCTGCATTGGTTCTGGTGGAGGCAAGGCCGGAGGAGATGAGACAGACGGAGATGGCGTTACTAAGGGTGCAGCGGAGGGTGCCACATATGATGTTACCCTGGCATGGTGACTGCCCCGAATCTGCCTCTGTTGGCATAATCGACGGTCGACTCGAATGGCCGATGTGATGGCCTCACATGGTGACTGTCCTGGGCTCGGGCAAGGTTAGCATTAAATCGGAGACCTCCTCCGACAACCCAGACGAAGTAATCCATGAGGGCAAAATTATCAAATCTGACCGTGACTGACCATCTGCGAAATTCTGCCGCGTAATCCTCGACTGAACCCCTGTCTTGCCGCAAAAGTTTGAGCTTCCGCTCAGAGATTGTCGCAAGGTCAGGGTCGTCGTAAATTACGGCCATGGCCTTAAAGAATTCCTCTACCGAGGTCAGAGCAGTATTGGTAGGAGGCAGGTTGTATGCCCATGACTGGGAGTCACCAGTCAGCAAAGTTTTAATAAAGGTGACCCGTTGGGTCTCAGTCCCCGAAGACCGGGGTCTCAACTCGAAGTACGATAACACTCTACTCTTAAAATTCCGTCAGACTTGTGACATCAATCATAGTCTTGTGGCTACCCAGCACTTGGTTGATGTTTTCCACCGAAGTGGCAAGTGCGCCCAGACGGTCAGTGTGTGCGTCCATTTGCATTTTTTGGTCTGGCGTTCTGTAACGATCGGTGAGCACAGAGAGTATCTGATTACCGGTGATCTGCAGTATCACTGGGAATACAGATATATACCAGATTATAAGTGATCTGCAGTCTAACCGATAATCCGATATACTAGCTAACCTCTGTTCACCTGAGTAGAGTGTAGTGTTTGGTGTAACAGTAACACTTTGAGGATTAGGCCTCAGTACAGCAAGGAGTACTGCACAGATTCCTTCCGCAGACCTGAGCTCTCCAAGACGGGAGGAGTCAGACTGACAGTAGGAAGGATGTCTGGAAGTGACCCTCAGGAGGAAGGGTCGCTAACAGAGCGAGGAACCGCCTCTAATGGTAAGGTCGGTTCTCGAGGTCGGACAAGCCAGGTCGTACACACACAGACAGATAAAGTACAAGATCAGGAGACAAAGGCGGAGTCTAAGTACAAGCAGGGTGCGGCAACGGGGTATCAGAAATATCGAGGTACAGAATCAGGAGGCTGAGGCGGAGTCTAGAAACGAGCCGGGGTCGGCAACAGAGTGTCAGAAATATCGAGGTACAAGATCAGAGTTCAGAAGGATAGTCAAGGCAGGCAAAGGTCATAACAGATAATCACAATCAAACTAGTACTTTAAGCTATCAACAGAATCTAGCTTAGTGTAGGATTACAGCTCCAGCTGGTCCCGCCACACTAACGGATCTGACTACGGATCTGGGTGCTCCCACGTATGTGATCGCACGCCAGACAAAGAGCAAGTGAACAACCAGCAGTATATATACTCTAGGACCTTTCTAGGACCTCCCTAATTGCTGGTCCAATGGGAGCAGTGGAATTTGTCAGCTGACCCAGCTGGTCAGCCGACTCCCTTCTAACTGCTATTTAAACTCTGCCTCTGTGCTCGCGCGCGTGTAAGTCTGAATCTTGGTGGACTATCAGTCCCAGCCACACCAGTACTGTCATGCAATGTATCTAGTGCGGGGCCGCCTCTGATGAGGATTCCGCCGTTACCAATGCGGATTCCGTCGTTACCAATGCGGATTCCGCCGCACTGCCTATGCGGCATGCAGCGTTTTTTCCGCGTTGTGACGCCATGCTGGACGCGGAAACAGCCGCCTCACTTCGAGAGACGGCGGCCTTTCTGCGTTTCCTTACAGCACATGAAAATCCAGAAATGACCGCCTTGCTGCAGGAGTAATTAGCTGCACAAGGCAAGGGATGTTGTTGTCGCTCATTTTTAATGACTTGACTAATTCAAGGACTAGCTAAAAACTTTGACACTGCTGTCTAGTAGTTTGCTAGCACTGTGGAATGCTGGTGTTTTACATGCAGATGAAAAACAAAAGTAATCAAACAAACAAAAATGTTTGCGATTAATACTTGTAATGTACAGCTGAGTTTTTCTCATCAAAAGTGTACCATCCCTTTTAATAAATAAATAAATGGTGAACAATATAGTGAGTGATACTTTTTAAATACTCCTTAGTGTTCCCTTGGGGAGTTTAACGGGACCCAGATCTTGCCAACAGTAAGAGGAAAACTTCAGAGGACCCATGCTGCTTTTTGCCACAGAGTCACAGAATAGGTAAAGAATGTAGAACATTTATACTTGGATTATGATGAGGGTCACTAAAGCCTTTTTAATATGTATTTCAATACAATTTATTTACTTCAATGAAAATGTTTTCAATAATTCTAACTATTTGTATAAATAACTGATTAGTCTGCCAATATATCTTCAGCAATCAGTTTTTTGGTCCACTGTTAGGTTTAGATGCCGGCGTATGTTTGCGGACTGGATGGGGTGGCCATCCCATGTGATTTTTAATGGTAATATTTATATGATTTTCTAAATAAACTTTGATATGATTTTGATATTTTACATTAGGTTATTTGTGTACTTTTTCTAGTAATAGTTATGGGCATTGTATATCCTGTCTTTTTAATATCCCACTGCCAGTTCTATTGATTATTATATCTTTAGTAATTCAACTGGGCAAGGTGACTATCCGACTTCCACCCCTACCCCCATAAGTGGTGTTTAAAAATAGCTTTAAGATCCCCACCCTCCAATCTATTGCCCCAACTCCTCTCAGAGCAAAGTTGAGGAAGAACAGAGAAAAGTTGAGGAAGAGATTGCTCTCTATTATTATTTATTGTATTTATAAAGTGGGTTAACATACAAGGTAGGACTTATTTAAAAAAAACTAAAACAAAAAAAAAACAAGATCATGTGATGGCGTTGAATGTCTTTGGTAACAATAGTTTAATATCTTTGGTAAAGATAAAGTAAGTCAAGTCTATTCTAGTTTATGAGAAAGGGGTGGTCAACAGTGAGGGGGCATGATCAAGCTGGAAACACAAGTCGGGAAAGGCACTGCCAGAGACTTACAATCTAAAGAGTGGAGGTAGAGATAGAGGCGTCTGTTGAAAGAGTGCTCAGCAGAATGTATTATGGCACTTATGTAGAGGGGTAGACAAACATGAAAAGGGGAGTCTTGAAGGCTTGTTTGAACATATTACAGGTGATGGTATGTCTGATGGCTGGTTGGAATGAGTTCCGCAGAGTGGAGACAAGCCTAGTCCTAAGTTCTGCAACCGTGCATGGGAGTGAGAAGTGCTCTGTGCAAACCGGTGCAGGTCACTCAAGGATTTGAGTGGGCAAGACAGTATGTAGGTCAAGAGATGTAGGTCAGGCAGGTCCTGTGCACCTATTTGTAGGCCAAGTACAGAATTGTGAAGTTTATCTTGAAGAGGATGGGGAGCCGGTAAAGGGATTTACAGAGGGAAGTTTTGGAGGCGCTGCAATGGAAGGAGTTGTTCAGTCTGGCTCCATTCATTACTGGTTGAAGGGAGCAATGCAGTTTAGAGGGAGGCCTGATAAATGGAAATTGGCCTTAGGCAGTAGTGCTTTACAAGAAGAGGAAACATTTTGTGCCTCCATTGTAAGGTATGCATTCAATTTTAAAAGTTGCAATAGTAGTACAGAGGCACCAGCAGGGTAAAAACAATATTTCTTTAAAATCGATAAAATGAAGTAGGTAGCGGTGGACTTCCCCTGAAAAACAGACACAAAAAATTACAGTTTTAAGCAAAAATCAGTTTATTTACATACTCTGAACAAGGTGCAACGCGTTTCGTGGGTATATCCCACTTCCTCAGGCAATAAATAGGAGCATATCACTGTTGACAAAAGACAGTATGCTAAGTACTCGTACAGACAGCGGAGATATACAAAAACTATACATAGATATATATTTATTTCAAAGCCTGTTTTATGAAAATATTCTGTGTATATGCATGCTCATATATCTGCATACACATATTTCCTGTTCACCAATCCATTCATGCCAACATCACAACAACAGTTACTTACCAGCTGTAGGGAATTCATACTCACACAACGTTTTCACCTTCTGTAATGACACCTACCAACAGGTCAGTGGCACGGCAATGGGGAGCTCCTTCGCCCCTTCATATGCAAATCTCACCATGGGTTATATAGAACTTATCAAAATGACAACGGACAATCCCTTCACCAACAATATCATACTATACCAAATTTATATAGACGACCTCATATCCATCTGGAAAGGTACCCAAACCTCATCCCCCAGTTCCTCAAATTCCTCAACTCCAATCCAGCAGGCCTACAATTCACACACCAGCTACATCAGAACACAATAGATTTCCTCGACCTCACCCTGTACATAGACGAAAACTCCATAAAAACCAAAACCTTTTTCAAGACGGTGGATGCTAACAATTATATTCATTTTAACAGCTTTCACCATAGACCCTGGATAAATAACACCCCATATAGTCAGTATAGAAGAATTTTTAGAAATTGTACAGATCCAAACGAATATAAAAACACAATCAAGAACCCTTACAGAAAAAATTGTAACGAGAATGTACCCCAGCAAACTAGTCAAAGATGCCAAAACCAAGCAACCCAAAAATACACAGATTAACTCAGTAAACAAGTCCACAACCAGTACTACAACACCAAGATTAATCACCAGATTCAGTGCCCAACATAAAAAGATCCGTAACATCCTCCAAAATAGATGGGAAATACTCTTACAGGACCCCTACCTTTTACCTCTTCTACCAAACACCCCAGCCCTAACATTCAGAAGGGCTGCCAATCTTAAGAACATTTTGGTCCCGAGCCAACTACGCTCACGTCAATTTTTTGTGTCTGTTTTGGAGGGGTAAGTCCACCGCTACCTACTTCATTTTAAAGAAATATTGCTTTTACCCTGTTGGCGTCTCTGTACTACTATTGCAGTTGTTTCCACCCCTGGTGGAGGGGAATTCTTCTTTTTTCACGATTAACAGAGAGCGACTTCTTAATCCTGAGAGGGGACATGTCTAATCTCCTCACCTGCCTTCATAGTGGTTACCTGAACGGTAACCCTTGCTTGTGAGTATAACCTACCTATACTTACCTTCCATACCCAATTTACAGTACATACTACACTATACTGGGCTCTCAGCATCTTCCCTTATATTTTGATATAATTTTAAACGTTATGCAGGCTGATGTGGATTAGCAGAGATCTTCAGTTGACCACCAGGCCACAAGTATGGGCATGTCCTCTTCATTTTGGTTTCCCTCTACTTTTCCTTTTTAAATATGTTGTTTCCAATTTTTTTCAACATTTTTCAGTTTCACTCAAGGGTTAAAACTTAGAAAGGACTGTAATCATTTCAGTCATATGAATTCTAAGTGAACATTAGAAGAGAAAAATAAATGCTCAGGTTGTGTCTTTTTTCTTTTCCTGTTTAAGAAAAATTATGACTTTGTCATTGAAGATCCCCATCTGTACTGATACCTTAAAGCACTACTGATGTAGACATTTCTTTCCTCAAACAGTACACACTCACCCCTCCCATTGGCAGCTGCTGCTGTCTTTACTGTCTGCCATCCTTTCCTTGCTATTTAACCAGTCATTGAGGACACAAGTAAGTGCCTTCAGTGATTGGACAGAGGTCTGAGGAGGAGGGAAATAGGACACACAGCTGATGCAGCAGGAGCCGCACAAATCCATGAACTCTAGCACTAGAATGATTAAAAAGGTATGTAATGTCTGGACTGTCTGACTGGAGTCTTTAAATAACTTTTGACATCCATGATACATGTCTTGTATTCATATAAATAATCATTTGGATCCTGAGACTAAGATTATGCTGTTCTATCTTATTTTAGAATTGTACTGAATTGTCTAAGATGTTTTCACTTCTTTTTGTCCTTGTCAGTTTATGCTAAAAGGACCGTGAGCAGTAAGCAAAATAGGGGATCTGTAGTTACCTGGGGCTTCCTTAAGCCCCCACTTAGGTCACAAGGTCTGCCGGAATCCTATGGGTCTCTCTCGCAGTCCCGCTGGTGGCTTTGGTGATCCGGTGACTGCGGCTGAAGTCCAGCGTGCGCGCCGCTGGCACATCATCATGCCAGTTGCAATTAGAGTCCTGTGCATGCGCAGTTCTCTAAAAACTGAACCGCGTATATGTGCAGCACTCTTACGAAGACCGGCATGATGGGGCGCGCACACACAACTTCAGCCGAAGTTGCCGGATTTCCAGAGCCACAGAAAGGACCCAGAGGACACCGGGCTACGGGGGACTAGAGGTACCCCTAGGAAAGTCCCGATTTCCTATTTTGCTTACTGTTCAGGGTCCCTTTAAGTTGAATACATTACTGACACCCCTGCATGGGTTTTTGGGCATTTTAGCCTCTTTATCTTACTTTAAACCAATAAAGGTTTTTGAAACTAAAAGGAAATAAATATAGCTGCCTCCATCTCTCTCTCACTACCTGGTCCCTTTAACAATGAAAATTCTAGGTGACTGAACTAGTGCTTTAAATACAAGCACCCTTAACCATAAATATAAAAAGAAATACATTAGTATTTTTTACTATTCAAAGACCATCAATATATGCAATTACAAACTCTTTATATATCAAGGCAACAATTCTGTTCCATACACTAGCAGGTGCAGAAAGAGAGCAACCAAAATTGCCTCTGACCCCTCTCACCCAGCTCACTCCATCTTCCAGCGCATGCCTTCAGGAGTAAGATTCCGGTCAATCGCTACCAAAACCTCTAGACACAGGAACAGTTTTTTTCCTCAAGCGGTAGCCATACTTAATGCTGAACCACGTTAGAGCTGCTAGGACTGAAAGTAATCAGCACAGAACTAAACATGAACAATTCTCACATTGCTTACTGCCACTATACTTATAACGTCCTTAACTTGTAATATTCACACTGTCTGTCCTTGTATTGTTTTTGTTTGTGTTTGTTAAGCAACTGCCAAGACAAATTCCTTGTAGGTGCAAACTTACTTCACGAAAATAAATTGATTCTGATTCTGATATGGATCAGGATCATTATCTAAATGTCAATAGTATTTAAATGTAGTTGATGGCTAGCAGAGATGGCCCGAACCTCCAATTTTCAGTTCGCGAACCTTCGGCAAACGTTCGATTTGCACGAACTTTCGTGAACTTCAATGGGGAGGAGAACTTTGAAAACTTGAAACATTTATGCTGGCAACAAAAGTGATGGAAAAGATGTTTCAAGGGGTCTAACACCTGAAGGGGGGCATGGCGGAGTGGGATAGACGCCAAAAGTCCCGGGGAAAAATCTTGATTTGACGCAAAGCAGCGTTTTAAGGGCAGAAATCACATTGAATGCTAAATTGCAGGCCTAAAGTGCTTTAAAACATCTTACATGTGTATACATCAATCCGGGAGTGTAATTAGAGTACTGCTTCACACTAACACACCAAACTCACTGTGTAACGCACCACAAACAGCTGTTTGCATAGTGACGGTTGTGCTGGACTGGTGCGCACCAGGACGAGAGTGCAGGTGATGGCGGTTTTCCAGCCCATATGGTCGCTGGGCTGAGGTAGCTGAATGACAGAACAGTGACTGTCCACTGGGTGCACTGTGAACAACAGGTAGGTAGGTATATGCAGTGATGGGTATTACAATGTGCACCTGTCACACACACACAGGTAGCGGACAGGCACTGTGGCCCTGTGTGCGCTCAGCTCACGTAGGTGGGTGGGTGCACAGTAAACAACAGGTAGGTATATGCAGTGATGGGTAATGTGCACCTGCCACACACACAGGTAGTCACAGAATCTGCTGGGCCTGGCAGTGGCACACACAGTATGAATTATCAAGGCGGGCTATGCAACACAAGTGTCAGTGGGACACACAAAAAAAAAATATAGATCATAAGAACAAGATTAGCTCACAAAAGAGCTGTTGTGGGGTGCTATTTTAGCAATAAGAATCAGCAAGGAGCAAGCTAAGAAGCCTACAAGAGCCTAACTAATCTTTCCCTATGAGAGAGTCTGCAGCAGCTGTCCCTTCTCTATTTACTGCAGGCACACGAGTGAGTAAAATGGCCAGCTATGCCTGCCTTTTATAAGGGGGGGGGGGAGTGGCTCCAGGAGGGAGTGTAGCCTGATTGGCTACAATGTGCCTGCTGACTGTGATGTAGAGGGTCAAAGTTGACCCTAATGGTGCACTATGGGGGGCGAATCGAACTTCCGGTAAAGTTCGCTGTTCTCCGCGATCCGGAACCCCCGGAAGCTTGCCTAGAACAGTTAACCGGCGAACCATTCGGGCCATCTCTAATGGCTAGTTTCACCATTGGCCCTCAATCATTTATAGCAGCTATTGTACTGGGTATTATACCTTTTGATTTCAAAAATCTTTGTAAGTTATTGTCCATTATTATCCCTTTCAGCATTTGTATTTAGAACATCACCCCTGGCATAAAATTAGATTACATTTTTAGTTACTATTTAAAGCAGAATTAGCCAAAGAAAATAGCCTACAATACAGCAAAGCTATAGTAGTAACAATAGCTATTGCCTTAGCTTCTAGAATAAATCAGTTTTATCAAGTGCCTCTAAGTGCTTAAAAACTGAAGTGGCACACTGCTGTGCTACATGTCAGAGCTTAAAGTGAAGTTCCATCTTTATTGAGAAATAAGCTAATCCTTCGGTTCAGCTATTTACATTTCTGAGCATCATTTCAAACACCTTAGCGAGTATAAATTAATTCAAATCATCAGTTAATCCACACTGACTAAACAAAGTTTGTCAAGGCTGGAAGAATAAGAAAGTACTGCAAAGTCAACAGTTTGGGCAGGTGTGGAAAACAAGCAACATTAGTACTTAAATTATGCAGCAAGTTACTCATGCAGGAAGGTAAAGATGTAGTACCTTGAATGTCTGTACTGAAAATGAATACAGTACTACATATGCTAGATATTCCAAAACAGAAAATAAAGCTTATAAATCCAAAGCCAGCTGCAAATTGAAATAGAAATATAACTTTTAATAAAAAAAAAAGAAAAAGAAAGTGCAGCAGTTTTTATAGCAAAATGTTAGTGCAAGTGAAAGGTTATCTTAAGCCAGTCCTATAGCTAGCCGTCTTTTATAATTTAGGTTCTATCTTTGTAATATGATCTGCATCTTTTGTCAGCATTCATATAGATTCCCTTTGGTAATAGATAATAGGAGGTGCTCTCAGTCAGTCACTTTTATTTATTATCTATTTATAAGGAAACACCTAATTTTGTATTATTTGGTGCCACACTATTTTCTTATATGGCATTACCCTAGTCATTGCCCAAGGAGGTATCAATTTGATAGCTTCTCTGGGATAGTTTATTACTAGAGATGGTCAATGAGATATTATGTACCAGTGCCTATTTGTGCATAACACTGTATTACTCGGTACCCAACGTTTACTGCTTACTCTGCACAGTGCCACAGAATATGTTGCCGAATTCCAAATCAATAATAAGAATAAGAATAACAATATTTAATTCTGTCTCAAATTTGATGCAAATGCAATGCTGCTTTCCAATTTTGGCTGACCCCATTCCAGCCTACATTCATTTTCCATTATATTTACATGCTAGCAATAATTATTAGGCTATCAGTAATCATCTATGTTCATCACTCTCTGATTGGCTGGTATAATACGAATATTTATAGAGTGATGTATATTAGTGTTATCATATAGGTATGTGATTGTTTGCAGATCCTGAATGATTGTAAGTGTTTTTAGTAACAATACAGCATTTATACTACACACCAATTTAAAGGGACTCCGAGCAGTGCAGAAACTATGGAAAGATGCATATCATTTTAAAGCTCTCTTTCTCCTCTTTCCAATGATATATAAACCGCCGCCATACGCCTTTTAGTTTTCGCTATTTTCGCGATTGAAATTACTGTGGCCGCGATTTCAATCGCGAAAATAAAGAAAACTAAAAGGCGTAGAGCAACGATTTAGGTGTCGCCAGAAAGAGGAGAAAGAGAGCTTTAAAATGATATCCATCTTTCCATAGTTTCTTGTATTACATAGGACGACACTTTCCCCAGTGTCAGCAGCTCTATTCAGCAGAAAAAGTCGGCCTGTGTAATACAATGTAACTATGGAAAGATGGATATCATTTTAAAGCTCTCTTTCTCCTCTTTCTGGCGACACCTAAATCGTTGCCCTACGCCTTTTAGTTTTCTTTATTTTCGCGATTGAAATTGCGGTCGCGGCAATTTCAATCGCGAATATAGCGAAAACTAAAAGGCGTAGGGCGGTGGTTTACCTATCATTGGAAAGAGGAAAAAGAGAGCTTTAAAATGATATGCATCTTTCTATAGTTTCTGCACTGCTCGGAGTCCCTTTAAATGGCCTTGAAAAGAACAACATGCACATATATCTGGATTTTCTTGGTGCCAACTACCAAATCTCAAATACAAAGCAGGATGCAGGGTGGATCTAAAAGATCCAGCTACTAAATGTTCAGGTCCATCAGGGGAGGACTGGGACGTTTCAGCCTGGGGGAAAACACAAACTAGAGGCCCGTTTCCATGGCAGCCCCAGCCCAAATGACGTCAGAAATGCATCACCCCACGTGCTACATGCTGGTAGTCACGTGGGGCGCCCATGTGGATATACAGCAAGGACACTTTCACGGCAGTGTGACAGGTAAAGTATAACTGCACAGGCACCGGGGGTCACATAATACATTTGGAGGGATGACAGCGAGGGGTTTCCGTTGTGTCCGTCATTCGTGATTATCACTAGTGTTGGGCGAACATCTAGATGTTCGGGTTCGGGCCGAACAGGCCGAACATGGCCGCGATGTTCGGGTGTTCGACCCGAACTCCGAACATAATGGAAGTCAATGGGGACCCGAACTTTTGTGCTTTGTAAAGCCTCCTTATATGCTACATACCCCAAATTTACAGGGTATGTGCACCTTGGGAGTGGGTACAAGAGGAAAAAAAAATTTAGCAAAAAGAGCTTATAGTTTTTGAGAAAATCGATTTTAAAGTTTCAAAGGGAAAACTGTCTTTTAAATGCGGGAAATGTCTGTTTTCTTTGCACAGGTAACATGCTTTTTGTCGGCATGCAGTCATAAATGTAATACATATAAGAGGTTCCAGGAAAAGGGACCGGTAATGCTAACCCAGCAGCAGCACACGTGATGGAACAGGAGGAGGGTGGCGCAGGAGGAGAAGGCCACGCTTTGAGACACAACAACCCAGGCCTTGCATGAGGACAAGAAGCGTGCGGATAGCATGCTTTGTACCACCATGCAGTCATAAATGTAATAAAGATAAGTGGTTCAATAAACAGGGACCACGCGGCAACGCTAACCCAGCAGCAGCACACGTGATGGAACAGGAGGAGGCGCAGGAGGAGAAGGCCACGCTTTGTGAGACACAACAACCCAGGCCTTGCATGAGGACAAAAAGCGTGCGGATAGCATGCTTTGTACCGCCATGTAGTCATAAATGTAATAAAGATAAGAGGTTCAATAAACAGGGACCACGCGGCAACGCTAACCCAGCAGCAGCAGCAGCAGCAGCACACGTGATGGAACAGGAGGAGGCGCAGGAGGAGAAGGCCACGCTTTGTGAGACACAACAACCCAGGCCTTGCATGAGGACAAAAAGCGTGCGGATAGCATGCTTTGTACCGCCATGTAGTCATAAATGTAATAAAGATAAGAGGTTCAATAAACAGGGACCACGCGGCAACGGTAACCCAGCAGCAGCAGCAGCAGCACACGTGATGGAACAGGAGGAGGCGCAGGAGGAGAAGGCCACGCTTTGTGAGACACAACAACCCAGGCCTTGCATGAGGACAAAAAGCGTGCGGATAGCATGCTTTGTACCGCCATGTAGTCATAAATGTAATAAAGATAAGAGGTTCAATAAACAGGGACCACGCGGCAACGGTAACCCAGCAGCAGCAGCAGCACACGTGATGGAACAGGAGGAGGCGCAGGAGGAGAAGGCCACGCTTTGTGAGACACAACAACCCAGGCCTTGCATGAGGACAAAAAGCGTGCGGATATAGCAGCAATGCTTTTTGCCGCCATGCAGTCATAAATGTAATACAGATGAGAGGTTCAATAAACAGGGACCGGAAACGCTAAACCATCCCAGATGTTCATCGGTCATGTTACTTGGTTGGGGTCCAGGAGTGTTGCGTAGTCGTTTCCAATCCAGGATTGATTCATTTTAATTTGAGTCAGACGGTCTGCATTTTCTGTGGAGAGGCGGATACGCCGATCTGTGATGATGCCTCCGGCAGCACTGAAACAGCGTTCCGACATAACGCTGGCTGCCGGGCAAGCCAGCACCTCTATTGCGTACATTGCCAGTTCGTGCCAGGTGTCTAGCTTCATGCCCGGTTTCAGGTCCAGCGGTGCCAGCCACAAATCCGTCTGTTCCTTTATTCCCCTCCAAATTTCCTCCCCTGTGTGCTGCTTATCCCCAAGGCAGATCAGCTTCAGCAACGCTTGCTGACGCATGCCAACAGCTGTGCTGCACTGCTTCCACGATCCTACTGCTGCTGGTGCTGGGTTAGCATTTCCGGATGAGGTACAGCTTTGAGATGCGTTGGAGGAGAAGGAGTCAGAGAGGTAGGTGCTGCTGTTGTTATCCAGCTGTTTGCGGCGTGGGCAACACCCGCGCCGTAGCAGGTGAGGAATCGCTGCCAGGCTCCACAAGGTTCACCCAGTGCGCGGTAAGGGAGATGTATCGACCCTGGCCGAACGCACTCGTCCAGGTGTCAGTGGTGAGGTGAACCTTGCAGGCAACGGCATTCTTCAAGCTTCGGGTTATTTAGCTGACCACGTGCTCATGCAACTCAGGCACTGCAGAGCGCGCAAAGTGGTAGCGGCTGGGAACCACGTAACGTGGGATGGCCACTGACATCATGCCCTTGAAGCTGTTTGTCTCCACCACTCGATATGGCAGCATTTCGCAGGCCAGAAGCTTGGCTATGCTGGCTGGCTGTTACTGCCACGGCCCGGGGGTCATTTGCTGGCAATTTCCTCTTGTGCTCAAACATCTCAGAAACAGACAACTCAACCGTAGCGCTGCACACCGAAGGGCTGTTGGTTGTTGTGTTTGATGAACACTGGGAGACCTCAAGAGCACTAGTCCGGAAAGTGACAGTGTCAGCATCGTCTGATGTTTGTGAATGTTGTGAACCACGCAATGGCTGGGCTACTGCTGCTGCTGAGGCGGGTCTGGTGGTGAGTCTGGTGAACCCAAGGGAGGCAGTGTTGCTGGTGGTACCCTGTCCTGCCGCGTTTGCCCACAGAGTGGGATGTTTGGATAGAATGTGGCGGCTCATGCTGGTGGTGGAGAGGTTGTTAATACTTTTCCCCCTGCTCAGGCGGGTCTTGCACACCTTGCAAATCGCCATGGTAACATCCTCAGTGCAGTCTTCAAAGAAAGCCCAGACTTTAACTGGCTGAGGACTCGGACCTCGTGCGTGATGTGCTGGTGCTGCTTAACCCACTGCTGGACGCTTGAGAGGTCATCCAAGTAATTATCTGGTCCTGTTCTTTTGGATCTGTGAGGGTTGTTGTCCTGGACAACATGGGCAGTATTGAGTGGGTTTTCTTGGGTGCTCCCCTGTGGCCTGTACGTGAACCGTCAGGGGAAACACCTCTTCCCTTGCCCCTCCCTCTTTCACCGGATTTCTTCCTCATTTCACTTATCCTTAAAGTACACGCTGACTGGCAGCAGTACAGTGGCAGTACAGAAATGCTATACAGTGGTGGGTGAGCGGTGTACCACTATTGTCAGCAGTGACACAGAGCACAATGCTATACAGTGGCGGGTGAGCGGTGTACTACTGTTCCCAGCAGACACAGAGTGGAAGTAAACACAATGCTATATAGTGTGGCTGAGCCGTGTACACAGAGTGGCATTAAACACAATGCTATATAGTCTGCTATATAGTCACCCCGAACAGGGTGATGTTCTGCAGAACCCGAACAGTGGCAAACACTGTTCGCCCAACACTACTGGGAGGGAACGCAGATTTTAGTACCTAAACACACGATACAACATGTTTTCCGGGGTCGGACTCTGAGGCACATACAGATGGTCCCGATCATCATCCTCATCATACAACTCTTCTCCTGAGTCTGACCCACCCACCACCTCTGCCACCCCAACATCCCCAGACACAGACCCCTCATCGTCCTCAACATTAACTTGGGATGCTGGCCTGAGCCAGACCTCCTCCTCCACATCAGGCCCCATCATCTCCTCAATGGCAGCCCTCATTAATCGCTCTGGCGACGGACTGATGGACACAACGTTCTCCTCCGGGGAGGGCTGCTGCTGACCACTGGCTGCTGGGGTGGATGTTATAGCTTGCGTGGGGCGTTGGCTGTTGCTGTTGTTGGGAGTGCTGCTCACAGCGGAGGTCTCTGGGGAACTCATGTTGAGCTCATATAGTGGTTGACGGTGAGTGGAGTATTACTGATCCCAGCAATATACACACTGACTGGCAGAGTACGCAATGCTATATAGTGTGGCTGAGCGGTGTACACAGAGTGGCAGTAAACACAATGCTATATAGTCTGGCTGAGCGAGCGGTGTACTACTGTTCCCAGCAGAATCAGAGTGGCAGTAAACAATGGTATATAGTCTGGCTGAGCGGTGTACATAGAGTGTCAGTAAACAATGGTATATAGTCTGGCTGAGCGAGCGGTGTACTACTGTTCCCAGCAGAATCAGAGTGGCAGTAAACAATGGTATATAGTCTGGCTGAGCGGTGTACATAGAGTGTCAGTAAACAATGGTATATAGTCTGGCTGAGCGAGCGGTGTACTACTGTTCCCAGCAGAATCAGAGTGGCAGTAAACAATGGTATATAGTCTGGCTGAGCGGTGTACATAGAGTGTCAGTAAACAATGGTATATAGTCTGGCTGAGCGAGCGGTGTACTACTGTTCCCAGCAGAATCAGAGTGGCAGTAAACAATGGTATATAGTCTGGCTGAGCGGTGTACACAGAGTGTCAGTAAACAATGGTATATAGTCTGGCTGAGCGGTGTACACACAATGCTATATAGTCTGCTATATAGTGTCAGTAAACAATGGTATATAGTCTGGCTGAGCGAGCGGTGTACTACTGTTCCCAGCAGAATCAGAGTGGCAGTAAACAATGGTATATAGTCTGGCTGAGCGGTGTACACAGAGTGTCAGTAAACAATGGTATATAGTGTGGCTGAGTGGTGTACACAGAGTGTCAGTAAACAATGGTATATAGTCTGGCTGAGCGGTGTACACAGAGTGTCAGTAAACAATGGTATATAGTCTGGCTGAGCGAGCGGTGTACTACTGTTCCCAGCAGAATCAGAGTGGCAGTAAACAATGGTATATAGTCTGGCTGAGCGGTGTACACAGAGTGTCAGTAAACAATGGTATATAGTGTGGCTGAGTGGTGTACACAGAGTGTCAGTAAACAATGGTATATAGTCTGGCTGAGCGGTGTACACAGAGTGGCAGTAAACACAATGCTATATACTCTGGCTGAGCGAGCGGTGTACTACTGTTCCCAGCAGACACAGAACAGTAAACAGAATGCTATATAGTGTGGCTGAGCGAGCGGTGTACCACTATTCCCAGCAGACACAGAACAGTGAACAGAATGCTATATAGTGTGGCTGAGCGAGCGGTGTACCACTATTCCCAGCAGACACAGAACAGTAAACAGAATGCTATATAGTGTGGCTGAGCGAGCGGTGTACCACTATTCCAAGCAGACACAGAACAGTGAACAGAATGCTATATAGTGTGGCTGAGCGAGCGGTGTACCACTATTCCCAGCAGACACAGAGTGGCAGTAAACAGAATGCTATATAGTGTGGCTGAGCGAGGTACACAGAGTGGCAGTAAACAGAATGCTATATAGTGTGGCTGAGCGAGCGGTGTACCACTATTCCCAGCAGACACAGAACAGTGAACAGAATGCTATATAGTGTGGCTGAGCGAGCGGTGTACCACTATTCCCAGCAGACACAGAACAGTGAACAGAATGCTATATAGTGTGGATGAGCGAGCGGTGTACCACTATTCCCAGCAGACACAGAACAGTAAACAGAATGCTATATAGTGTGGCTGAGCGAGCGGTGTACCACTATTCCCAGCAGACACAGAACAGTGAACAGAATGCTATATAGTGTGGCTGAGCGAGCGGTGTACCACTATTCCCAGCAGACACAGAACAGTGAACAGAATGCTATATAGTGTGGCTGAGCGAGCGGTGTACTACTGTTCCCAGCAGACACAGAACAGTACACAGAATGCTATATAGTGTGGCTGAACGAGCGGTGTACTACTGTTCCCAGCAGACACAGAACAGTACACAGAATGCTATATAGTGTGGCTGAACGAGCGGTGTACCACTATTCCAAGCAGACACAGAACAGTGAACAGAATGCTATATAGTGTGGCTGAGCGAGCGGTGTACCACTATTCCCAGCAGACACAGAGTGGCAGTAAACAGAATGCTATATAGTGTGGCTGAGCGAGGTACACAGAGTGGCAGTAAACAGAATGCTATATAGTGTGGCTGTGCAAGCGGTGTACTACTATTCCCAGCAGACACAGAGTGGCAGTAAACAGAATGCTATATAGTGTGGCTGAGCGAGGTACACAGAGTGGCAGTAAACAGAATGCTGAGCGAGCGGTGTACTACTATTCCCAGCAGCGACACACAATGACTGGGGGGGACCCTGGCTAGCGTGGCTGGAGCGCGAACTACCCTGCCTGCCTACCCAAAGCTAAACCCACAGACAAATGGCGGAGATATGACGTGGTTCGGGTATTTATTTACCCGAACCACGTGACAGTTCGGCCAATCAGAGCGCGTTCGGGTCCGAACCACGTGACCCGTTCGGCCAATCACAGCGCTAGCCGAACGTTCGGGGAACGTTCGGCCATGCGCTCTTAGTTCGGCCATATGGCCGAACGGTTTGGCCGAGCACCGTCAGGTGTTCGGCCGAACTCGAACATCACCCGAACAGGGTGATGTTCTGCAGAACCCGAACAGTGGCGAACACTGTTCGCCCAACACTAATTATCACATGTCACCGCTGCGCACCAAATCAACCACATCGGCCTGAGATTTCACAGCATCTCAGATTCAACCAATTTCCGCCCAAAATCAGTCAAATTGTCAATTGGGCATGCTTGTGGCACCACTGATTTTCACCCAATCCGATAGTAATTATCAAAACAGTTGGTTGATCGCCGAGACAACAGATGTATGGCCACCTTAATTCCCCAAGACTCCCCCCCCACACACACACACTTATGTCGATAGAGGTACTGCACCTTCAGAAGAGGGACAGTTGGGAGCTATAATGGTGTGAAAGCAGACAGAGGTTTTTTTTCCTATGGACTCTGCAGGCAAGCCTCTGCTCTGCATCTTGCTGTGTACATTTACCAGCTTACCCGTCCTCTAATTGCTCCGTAATTGCACCTTTATTTCTCTTAGCCAGCCTAATGTTTCACATTGCCTTATACAAAAACCTGAATGCAGCAGGCACTGTACCAGCCCTAAATCATTAAATGAGAGGCAGCCTGGGGGGAAATCTCCCCCTTTCCCCCCTGGACAGTCCTCCCCTGAGGTTCATCCACATTCTTCTGTGGCCATGAGCATTCTGCACATGCACAGTTAAGTCTTTATGGACTGCACTTAGAAGCATAGAATGTTCCTGTTTATGGGAGCACAATTGAGGAGGCGAGCACAATCGAGAAGGTGAGCAGACACACCTGAGTAAGCACAGAAGTCACTGGTTCTGGGTGACAAGTGGATCTTTCAGAGGGGATCAGTACTTAAAGAGAACCAGAGACGAAGCACCCTCATGTATTTTATTACATTTATCAGTGGGAACATGACAGTAAACACCTACCCTGCTTTTAGTTTCATTGTTATCTGCTTAATTAGTCTATTAGCAGCTGTGATAAGAATCCCCGACTGGCTCAGTCTAGGTTTGACCTGGAATCATTATAGCTGAGTCACTCTTCTGTGGAGTCTTTTCAAGCCCAAGCCTGCCACCTCCTGGCTCAGATTTCCTGCTTTGCATACTGAGAGCTGTGATGACATGGGAGGGGCTGCTCCTGCTGAGAGAGAATTTCTGAAACAGACAAGTGTGGCTGTGCAATATGATCTGTGTGTTCTGTGTGCACTCAGCATAGATAATGATGATGACTGCAGTTTCATTCCTATGAGAGACACTTCCTACAGGCAGCTGCACATCATACCAAAATGAAAGCACACAGATGAAAGGCTGCAGCAGCCTTTCTCATATAGCCTAGATAGCAGCCTAGTCTCATATAGCCTAGACAGCACATCCAGAACAACTCATAACCCGGAAGCAGAAGGGATATGAGGCGGCGGCCATATTTGATTTTTCCTGGAGCAATAATGGATAAAAAACACTAAAAAAGGCACACCAGAGCGGCAAAATTATCAGGTAGAGCATTTATTCTTTACAAGCTATTGACTGATATGATTATTTTGTGTGAAAGGTTCATCTCTGGTTCCCTTTAAGAAAAAGTCCTGATCCACTACTGGGGGCTGGAAGACGCTGCAGGTAAGTAAATCTGAACTTGACCACCGCCTTGGTAAAATTAAAAATTCCTTTTTAAAACCTACTTATTTCTGCATAGTTTTTTTCTGTCCTTATCAGCATGAAGTAGGTGTGACTTTGTGGAAGACTAGAATAGCTTTTTTCTAAACTATAGGACTTGTGGGTTTGATTTCCCATAGTAAAGATCTTACAAATGCCATACATTTTAAACTTGCTTAATTCCTCAAACCCCTTATGGTTGACAGGCTTACATAAAACATTTTCATGCTTTAGTTCAACATCAGTGGATGTATGGCAGGGATGTTGACTTTAAGAGGCTGAAAGGGAGGGAAAAGCTTAGAGATTCTTCATGTCGAGATGTCCTGAACGGTTCGCCGGCGAACGGTTCCAGGCGAACTTCGGTGGTTCGCGTTCACCTACCAAAGGTGAACTTTCCCGGAAGTTTGATTCGCCCCATAATGCTCTATTGAGCAAAACTTTGACCCTCTACATCACAATCAGCAGACACATTATTGCCAAACACACTGCTCTCACTGCTGGAGGCCCGCCCCCCCCCCCTCCTCCAACCAAGGTCCTTATACTATTTGACTCACTTGTCTGCCTACACTAATTAGTTAAGGAACAGCTGCTACACACTCTGCTAGGGAGATTTAATTAGCCTCTTGTGGCCTCCCTCCTCGCTCTTCCCTCCACCCACCACCTCCTCCCTCCACCCTCCTCCTCCTTCCACCCTCCTCCCTCCACCCTCTTCCCTCCTTCCACCCTCCTCCCTCCTCCTCCTCCCTCCACCCTCCACCCTCCACCCTGTTAGCACCTATTCAGTAGGAGACCTTAGGCAAGTCTTCCTAACATTGGTATCGTGTCTAATTTTTCTCTTGACAACTGTTGAACACAAAAGACAAAGCCATGTCTGGCTACATATCTGTAAGCAGTGGCTGCGTGGTGTAATGGTTAAGGGCTCTGCCTCTGACACAGGAGACCAGGGTTTGAATCTTTGTCTGTTCAATAAGCCAGCACCTATTCAGTAGGAGACCTTAGGCAAGTCTTCCTAACACTGCTACTGCCTATAGAGTGTGCCCTAGTGGCTGCAGCTCTGGTGCTTTGAGTCTGCCAGGAGAAAAGTGTGATATAAATGTTATTTGTCTTGTCTAATTTTTCTCTTGCCTTGAGCATAAATGGTACATGCTAGACTACTTTCAGCTACTTTCAGCTAGTTATGTTGTTGGTATAATGGATATGTTAGTTACCTATCATACACTGAGACCTGGGTTCAAATCCCAGTCACGGTATGTAAGCTGTTTTTTTAAATACTGGCATTCCCTGGCAGAGGAGACCCTCCTCCCTCCGGTAGGAGGGAGGAGGGAATAGGTAGAAGGGTAGAAGGGTAGAAGGGAGGAGGGTGGAGGCCTAAAATAGGGGTTTATGTGAAATCTAGATTTTTGCCTGGGACTTTTGATGTGTATTTCACTGAATCATGTCTGCCTCCAGGTATTAGAGCCCTCGAAACATATTTTCTATCATTTTTGCAGCCGTCAGAATTTTTTCTATTTTTCAAAGTTCGCCTCCCCATTGAAGTCTATTGCGGCTCGCAAACAGGGTTCGCGAACCGAAAATCGGATGTTCGCGACATCTCACTCTACACAGGAGAAAGTAGGCAATATGTCACAATTCATCATGAGTTGTTACATTAAAGGCTATGTTCACAGGAGGTGCTGCATTGTGTTGCTAAAACAGCAATGCAATGGGAGGAAAAAGTTGTGATGCATACAGCTGTTAAAGTGGACCCAAATTAAAAATACAAGATTTCAGAAATAAAATCTATTTTCTAAATTATAATAATAAATAGCAGCCTTTTTTCAGCTGCATGATGACAAATATAAAATATTTTACATTTATTGGAGGAACCCCTCCCTTCCTTTCAAATTGCCGGGATTTTTCCGGCAAACTGGTGGAGTAGATGGTGTCTGGCAATGGAGGAATTTGCTAATGGCTGCCCCCAGTATAACCCTAGCTATGAAAAGAGAAGGGTGAAAAGCATGCACTGAAATGATCATAGGTTTGAAGGAGTGTTTATTTCTCTTTGTATGTGTCAGAGTGGTGCAAGTAAATATTTTTAAATAAAAAAATGTTTGGTTTGGGTCCGCTTTAATGCGTGTGTTATGCAGTAAAGCCCTGTATGCACTGTGTTGAGATACTGTAGTCTGTTGAATTGCATCACCCTAGATGCACTCATAGGGTCACATAGACTTACAATTGCAGTGTGATATTGTGCATTTAAATGCCTCTGTTACATCACACTGCATTGCCTCACAGTGAGTTTAGCCAATGGTTGTGTTTGAAGATCGTAAGCACGAGTGTATACAAACTTCCTTTTTTCATTTACATGGAACATGGAACTGTTTTGCAAATTTAGTGGGCCATGGAGATCTTATAACAGGGCTGTCCAACTCCAAGCCCCATATCTATGCCAGTATTAGGATGGGCAGAGAAATGGAGAAATAACACATTTACAGTTG
This sequence comes from Hyperolius riggenbachi, assembly GCF_040937935.1. Lineage (NCBI taxonomy): Eukaryota > Metazoa > Chordata > Amphibia > Anura > Hyperoliidae > Hyperolius > Hyperolius riggenbachi. The sequence goes on from NC_090655.1 coordinate 140,406,729, forward strand.
TTTGCAAAAGTATTCAGCCCCCTTGAAGTTTTCCACATTTTGTCATATTACAGCCACAAACATGAATCAATTTTATTGGTATTTCGCATGAAAGACCAGACCAATACAAAGTGGTGTACACGTGACAAGTGGAACGAAAATCATACATGATTCCAAACATTTTTTACAAATAAATAACTGCAAAGTGGGGCGTGTGTAATTATTCAGCCCCCTTTGGCCTGAGTGCAGTCAGTTGCCCATATACATTGCCTGATGAGTGGTAATGACTAAATAGAGTGCACCTGTGTGTAATCTAACGTCAGTACAAATACCGCTGCTCTGTGATGGCCTCAGAGGTTGTCTAAGAGAATATTGGGAGCAACAACACCGTGAAGTCCAAAGAACACACAAGACAGGTCAGGGATCAAGTTATTGAGAAATTTAAAGCAGGCTTAGGCTACAAAAAGATTTTCAAAGCCTTGAACATCCCACGGAGCACTGTTCAAGCGATCATTCAGAAATGGAAGGAGTATAGTACAACTGTACACCTACCAAGACAAGGCCGTCCACCTAAACTCACAGGCCAAACAAGGAGAGCGCTGATCAGAAATGCATTCGAGAGGCCCATGGTGACTCTGGACGAGCTGCAGAGGTCTACAGCTCAGGTGAGGGAATCTGTCCATAGGACAACTATTAGTTGTGCACTGCACAAAGTTGGCCATTATGGAAGAGTGGCAAGAAGAAAGCCATTGTTAACAGAAAAGCATAAGAAGTCCCGTTTGCAGTTTGCCACAAACCATGTGGGGGACACAGCAAACGTGGAAGAAGGTGCTCTGGTCAGATGAGACCAAAATGGAACTTTTTGGCCAAAATGCAAAACACTATGTGTGGCGGAAAACTAACACTGCACATCACTCTGAACACACCATCCCCACTGTCAAATATGGTGGTGGCAGCATCATGCTCTGGGGCTGCTTTTCTTCAGCAGGGACAGGGAAGCTGGTCAGAGTTGATGGGAAGATGGATGGAGCCAAATACAGGGCAATCTTGGAAGACAACCTCTTGGAGTCTGCAAAAGACTTGAGACTGGGGCGGAGGTCCACCTTCCAGCAGGACAACGACCCTAAACATATAGCCAGGGCAACAATGGAATGGTTTAAAACAAAACATATCCATGTGTTAGAATGGCTCAGTCAAAGTCCAGATCTAAATCCAATCGAGAATCTGTGGCAGGCATGCCTCTGGCTCTGCCTTTTGATTTGTCCATATTGGGGGAGATGAAGTGAAAGGTATGCACTGACTTGACTAATACAATGTGCGGTTTCACTGGTGCAGTGAACAGGTTGCAGTGACTGGTATTACAAATGTGCAGCTGCCTGTCACACACACACACACAGGTACCCTGAACAGGTACAATGACTGGTGGTATTAACAATGCATGCGCTAATGTAGGTATAGGTAGGTAGGTGCACTGAACAGTGAACAGGTGCAGCGATTGGTATTACAAATGTGCAGCTGCCTGTCACTAGTGTTGGGCGAACATCTAGATGTTCGGGTTCGGGCCGAACAGGCCGAACATGGCCGCGATGTTCGGGTGTTCGACCCGAACTCCGAACATAATGGAAGTCAATGGGGACCCGAACTTTTGTGGTTTGTAAAGCCTCCTTACATGCTACATACCCCAAATTTACAGGGTATGTGCACCTTGGGAGTGGGTACAAGAGGAAAAAAATTTTTAGCAAAAAGAGCTTATAGTTTTTGAGAAAATCGATTTTAAAGTTTCAAAGGGAAAACTGTCTTTTAAATGCGGGAAATGTCTGTTTTCTTTGCACAGGTAACATGCTTTTTGTCGGCATGCAGTCATAAATGTAATACATATAAGAGGTTCCAGGAAAAGGGACCGGTAATGCTAACCCAGCAGCAGCACACGTGATGGAACAGGAGGAGGGTGGCGCAGGAGGAGAAGGCCACGCTTTGAGACACAACAACCCAGGCCTTGCATGAGGACAAGAAGCGTGCGGATAGCATGCTTTGTACCACCATGCAGTCATAAATGTAATAAAGATAAGTGGTTCAATAAACAGGGACCACGCGGCAACGCTAACCCAGCAGCAGCACACGTGATGGAACAGGAGGAGGCGCAGGAGGAGAAGGCCACGCTTTGTGAGACACAACAACCCAGGCCTTGCATGAGGACAAAAAGCGTGCGGATAGCATGCTTTGTACCGCCATGTAGTCATAAATGTAATAAAGATAAGAGGTTCAATAAACAGGGACCACGCGGCAACGCTAACCCAGCAGCAGCAGCAGCAGCAGCACACGTGATGGAACAGGAGGAGGCGCAGGAGGAGAAGGCCACGCTTTGTGAGACACAACAACCCAGGCCTTGCATGAGGACAAAAAGCGTGCGGATAGCATGCTTTGTACCGCCATGTAGTCATAAATGTAATAAAGATAAGAGGTTCCATAAACAGGGACCGGCAACGGTAACCCAGCAGCAGCAGCAGCAGCAGCAGCAGCACACGTGATGGAACAGGAGGAGGTGCAGGAGGAGAAGGCCACGCTTTGTGAGACACAACAACCCAGGCCTTGCATGAGGACAAAAAGCGTGCGGATATAGCAGCAATGCTTTTTGCCGCCATGCAGTCATAAATGTAATACAGATGAGAGGTTCAATAAACAGGGACCGGAAACGCTAAACCATCCCAGATGTTCATCGGTCATGTTACTTGGTTGGGGTCCAGGAGTGTTGCGTAGTCGTTTCCAATCCAGGATTGATTCATTTTAATTTGAGTCAGACGGTCTGCATTTTCTGTGGAGAGGCGGATACGCCGATCTGTGATGATGCCTCCGGCAGCACTGAAACAGCGTTCCGACATAACGCTGGCTGCCGGGCAAGCCAGCACCTCTATTGCGTACATTGCCAGTTCGTGCCAGGTGTCTAGCTTCATGCCCGGTTTCAGGTCCAGCGGTGCCAGCCACAAATCCGTCTGTTCCTTTATTCCCCTCCAAATTTCCTCCCCTGTGTGCTGCTTATCCCCAAGGCAGATCAGCTTCAGCAACGCTTGCTGACGCATGCCAACAGCTGTGCTGCACTGCTTCCACGATCCTACTGCTGCTGGTGCTGGGTTAGCATTTCCGGATGAGGTACAGCTTTGAGATGCGTTGGAGGAGAAGGAGTCAGAGAGGTAGGTGCTGCTGTTGTTATCCAGCTGTTTGCGGCGTGGGCAACACCCGCGCCGTAGCAGGTGAGGAATCGCTGCCAGGCTCCACAAGGTTCACCCAGTGCGCGGTAAGGGAGATGTATCGACCCTGGCCGAACGCACTCGTCCAGGTGTCAGTGGTGAGGTGAACCTTGCAGGCAACGGCATTCTTCAAGCTTCGGGTTATTTAGCTGACCACGTGCTCATGCAACTCAGGCACTGCAGAGCGCGCAAAGTGGTAGCGGCTGGGAACCACGTAACGTGGGATGGCCACTGACATCATGCCCTTGAAGCTGTTTGTCTCCACCACTCGATATGGCAGCATTTCGCAGGCCAGAAGCTTGGCTATGCTGGCTGGCTGTTACTGCCACGGCCCGGGGGTCATTTGCTGGCAATTTCCTCTTGTGCTCAAACATCTCAGAGACAGACAACTCAACCGTAGCGCTGCACACCGAAGGGCTGTTGGTTGTTGTGTTTGATGAACACTGGGAGACCTCAAGAGCACTAGTCCGGAAAGTGACAGTGTCAGCATCGTCTGATGTTTGTGAATGTTGTGAACCACGCAATGGCTGGGCTACTGCTGCTGCTGAGGCGGGTCTGGTGGTGAGTCTGGTGAACCCAAGGGAGGCAGTGTTGCTGGTGGTACCCTGTCCTGCCGCGTTTGCCCACAGAGTGGGATGTTTGGATAGAATGTGGCGGCTCATGCTGGTGGTGGAGAGGTTGTTAATACTTTTCCCCCTGCTCAGGCGGGTCTTGCACACCTTGCAAATAGCCATGGTAACATCCTCAGTGCAGTCTTCAAAGAAAGCCCAGACTTTAACTGGCTGAGGACTCGGACCTCGTGCGTGATGTGCTGGTGCTGCTTAACCCACTGCTGGACGCTTGAGAGGTCATCCAAGTAATTATCTGGTCCTGTTCTTTTGGATCTGTGAGGGTTGTTGTCCTGGACAACATGGGCAGTATTGAGTGGGTTTTCTTGGGTGCTCCCCTGTGGCCTGTACGTGAACCGTCAGGGGAAACACCTCTTCCCTTGCCCCTCCCTCTTTCACCGGATTTCTTCCTCATTTCACTTATCCTTAAAGTACACGCTGACTGGCAGCAGTACAGTGGCAGTACAGAAATGCTATACAGTGGTGGGTGAGCGGTGTACCACTATTGTCAGCAGTGACACAGAGCACAATGCTATACAGTGGCGGGTGAGCGGTGTACTACTGTTCCCAGCAGACACAGAGTGGAAGTAAACACAATGCTATATAGTGTGGCTGAGCCGTGTACACAGAGTGGCATTAAACACAATGCTATATAGTCTGCTATATAGTCACCCCGAACAGGGTGATGTTCTGCAGAACCCGAACAGTGGCAAACACTGTTCGCCCAACACTACTGGGAGGGAACGCAGATTTTAGTACCTAAACACACGATACAACATGTTTTCCGGGGTCGGACTCTGAGGCACATACAGATGGTCCCGATCATCATCCTCATCATACAACTCTTCTCCTGAGTCTGACCCACCCACCACCTCTGCCACCCCAACATCCCCAGACACAGACCCCTCATCGTCCTCAACATTAACTTGGGATGCTGGCCTGAGCCAGACCTCCTCCTCCACATCAGGCCCCATCATCTCCTCAATGGCAGCCCTCATTAATCGCTCTGGCGACGGACTGATGGACACAACGTTCTCCTCCGGGGAGGGCTGCTGCTGACCACTGGCTGCTGGGGTGGATGTTATAGCTTGCGTGGGGCGTTGGCTGTTGCTGTTGTTGGGAGTGCTGCTCACAGCGGAGGTCTCTGGGGAACTCATGTTGAGCTCATATAGTGGTTGACGGTGAGTGGAGTATTACTGATCCCAGCAATATACACACTGACTGGCAGAGTACGCAATGCTATATAGTGTGGCTGAGCGGTGTACACAGAGTGGCAGTAAACACAATGCTATATAGTCTGGCTGAGCGAGCGGTGTACTACTGTTCCCAGCAGAATCAGAGTGGCAGTAAACAATGGTATATAGTCTGGCTGAGCGGTGTACACAGAGTGTCAGTAAACAATGGTATATAGTCTGGCTGAGCGAGCGGTGTACTACTGTTCCCAGCAGAATCAGAGTGGCAGTAAACAATGGTATATAGTCTGGCTGAGCGGTGTACACAGAGTGTCAGTAAACAATGGTATATAGTCTGGCTGAGCGGTGTACACACAATGCTATATAGTCTGCTATATAGTGTCAGTAAACACAATGCTATATAGTCTGGCTGAGCGAGCGGTGTACTACTGTTCCCAGCAGAATCAGAGTGGCAGTAAACAATGGTATATAGTCTGGCTGAGCGGTGTACACAGAGTGTCAGTAAACAATGGTATATAGTCTGGCTGAGCGGTGTACACAGAGTGTCAGTAAACAATGGTATATAGTCTGGCTGAGCGGTGTACACAGAGTGGCAGTAAACACAATGCTATATAGTCTGGCTGAGCGAGCGGTGTACTACTGTTCCCAGCAGAATCAGAGTGGCAGTAAACAATGGTATATAGTCTGGCTGAGCGGTGTACACAGAGTGTCAGTAAACAATGGTATATAGTCTGGCTGAGCGGTGTACACAGAGTGTCAGTAAACAATGGTATATAGTCTGGCTGAGCGGTGTACACAGAGTGGCAGTAAACACAATGCTATATACTCTGGCTGAGCGAGCGGTGTACTACTGTTCCCAGCAGACACAGAACAGTAAACAGAATGCTATATAGTGTGGCTGAGCGAGCGGTGTACCACTATTCCCAGCAGACACAGAACAGTGAACAGAATGCTATATAGTGTGGATGAGCGAGCGGTGTACCACTATTCCCAGCAGACACAGAACAGTAAACAGAATGCTATATAGTGTGGCTGAGCGAGCGGTGTACCACTATTCCCAGCAGACACAGAACAGTGAACAGAATGCTATATAGTGTGGCTGAGCGAGCGGTGTACCACTATTCCCAGCAGACACAGAACAGTGAACAGAATGCTATATAGTGTGGCTGAGCGAGCGGTGTACCACTATTCCCAGCAGACACAGAACAGTAAACAGAATGCTATATAGTGTGGCTGAGCGAGCGGTGTACCACTATTCCCAGCAGACACAGAACAGTAAACAGAATGCTATATAGTGTGGCTGAGCGAGCGGTGTACCACTATTCCAAGCAGACACAGAACAGTGAACAGAATGCTATATAGTGTGGCTGAGCGAGCGGTGTACCACTATTCCCAGCAGACACAGAGTGGCAGTAAACAGAATGCTATATAGTGTGGCTGAGCGAGGTACACAGAGTGGCAGTAAACAGAATGCTATATAGTGTGGCTGAGCAAGCGGTGTACTACTATTCCCAGCAGACACAGAGTGGCAGTAAACAGAATGCTATATAGTGTGGCTGAGCGAGGTACACAGAGTGGCAGTAAACAGAATGCTATATAGTGTGGCTGAGCAAGCGGTGTACTACTGTTCCCAGCAGTGACACAATGACAGGGGGGACCCTGGCTAGCGTGGCTGGAGCGCGAACTACCCTGCCTGCCTACCCAAAGCTAAACCCACAGACAAATGGCGGAGATATGACGTGGTTCGGGTATTTATTTACCCGAACCACGTGACCGTTCGGCCAATCAGAGCGCGTTCGGGTCCGAACCACGTGACCCGTTCGGCCAATCACAGCGCTAGCCGAACGTTCGGGGAACGTTCGGCCATGCGCTCTTAGTTCGGCCATATGGCCGAACGGTTTGGCCGAGCACCGTCAGGTGTTCGGCCGAACTCGAACATCACCCGAACAGGGTGATGTTCTGCAGAACCCGAACAGTGGCGAACACTGTTCGCCCAACACTACCTGTCACACACACACACGGACTGCAATGACAGGTGCAATGACTGGTGGTATTAACAATGCGTGTGTTCACGTAGGTATAGGTAGGTAGGTGCTTTCCCTATAGCTCTCTCTGCAGCAGCTCTCCCTTCTCTAATTACTGCAGGCACACAAGTCCAATGCCTGACGCTGCCTGCCTTTTATAAAGGGGGGAGGGGGTGACCCTGATCATGCACTATGGGGAGGAATCGAACTTCCGCAAAAGTTCACGGTTCTCTGTGATCGCAAACCACGGAAGTTCACCGGGAACCATTCACCGACGAACAGTTTGGGCCATCTCTATACTCCAAGTGCTCCGCCAGTACTGACCTTACCAAAAGTCACAAAGAGAATCCTACATGTTTTGTCAGTACTTCCGGGTTCCTCGGGGAGGGGGGAGTGGTTAACTCACATACATATACATGCATTCAAATACCCTCATACAACCAATTGCCTGGTCCAGAATGCATGCTGTATGCCTCCACAACCATCAAGGATGGAAACACACACACTGAATGGTTAAGGGACAAGCCAAGCAAGTAAAGGGAAAATAACTGGGCTGTCTTTATTGCAAACTAGTTCAACACAGACTACAGAAATACTGTAAATACAACTTAGGTGCACTGCAAGTTTTAGAGATCCCTTACTTGCTTCAAATTAAAAAAGGCAAGGTGACTTTTACTGACATTAAAAATGGCACGATTATAGCAAATTTTACACAAGTGTAATTTCACTTTAAAAAGACACTGAAGCGAAAAAAAAATATGATATAGGGAATTGGTTGTGTATTATGAATAATTATTAGAGGATTAGCAGCAAAGAAAATATTCTCATATTTGTATTTTCAGGTATATCGTGTTTTTTCTAACATTGCATCATTCTATAATATGTGCAGATAACACAACACTCAGCATTCAAAATGATTCTTTCAGAGCAGTCTGTGAACTAATGACCTCTCCTCTGGCAGAGAAAAAGTAAATAGTTCAGGAACAACAAATCATAATATCATATTTTTTTTTCCGCTTCAGTGTCTCTTTAAGTAGTCTATTCAACTTCAGCTAGACTTTGGTTTGTTTACAAAAAGCATTATAAATATTTTTAACTCAAGCATGCTACCCCAAGGCACTTTTCATGGGAGAATATTGATTTACTAATAATGCTTTGGAAAAGGTTATTCTGAGCCCTACAAATAAGCATACCTTCACATACTACTCAGTCTTAATGGATGTCCAACAGAGAGAGCTCTGCAATGCACAAATAATGGAACAATATCCATTCATTAATCCAAGGAAAGGTCTAAGAACCTGCCGGAACACAGTAATATATTCCATGGATAAATTAGTGTATATTTATTTCAAATGTACTGCTGTATAAAACCATCGTGCGGTTCTGGATTCCATCTGTTACCTGTCTAAGGCAGAGAAATGTTCTTTTCACTTGGGAATGACCATACAAAACTTGGTTTGCCATTCCATTTGCATGCTTATTATTGCAGGTCTGTTGGGTTTTATAGGATCATTTATATAAAATAAATATACCAGGATATTCTGCTTCTTTATTCAGAAGAAGAAGCCACATTCAAAGTGGATCTCCAGGAATTGCTTTTATTTAATATATGCTTTCCTTACCTCCAATGTTTCTCATAAATGGCAAAAATATAGATAAAGGTACAGAATACCTGCTAAGAGATCCTGCAACCTGTGCACATTTTACCCTGAGTTGGTCTTTACTTTGTTCCCTCTCTTACCTAGCGGCAGGGCACGGTGTCATTTCCAAGCCCCTTGGCTTCCCAATGTGCTTAACCACTTGAGGACCTAGGGCTTTCTACCCCTTAAGGACCGGCCACTTTTTTTCCATTCAGACCACTGCAGCTTTCGTGGTTTATTGCTCGCTCATACAACCTACCACCTAAATGAATTTTGGCTCCTTTTCTTGTCACTAATAAAGCTTTCTTTTGGTGCTATTTGATTGCTCCTGCGATTTTTACTTTTTATTATATTCATCAAAAAAGACATGAATTTTGGCAAAAAAATGATTTTTTTAACTTTCTGTGCTGACAGTTTTCAAATAAAGTAAAATTTCTGTATACATGCAGCGCGAAAAATGTGGACAAACATGTTTTTGATAAAAAAAAACCCATTCAGTGTATATTTATTGGTTTGGGTAAAAGTTATAGCGTTTACAAACTATGGTGCAAAAAGTGAATTTTCCCATTTTCAAGCATCTCTGACTTTTCTGACCACTAGTGTTGGGCGAACATCTAGATGTTCGGGTTCGGGCCGAACAGGCCGAACATGGCCGCGATGTTCGGGTGTTCGACCCGAACTCCGAACATAATGGAAGTCAATGGGGACCCGAACTTTTGTGGTTTGTAAAGCCTCCTTACATGCTACATACCCCAAATTTACAGGGTATGTGCACCTTGGGAGTGGGTACAAGAGGAAAAAAAATTTAGCAAAAAGAGCTTATAGTTTTTGAGAAAATCGATTTTAAAGTTTCAAAGGGAAAACTGTCTTTTAAATGCGGGAAATGTCTGTTTTCTTTGCACAGGTAACATGCTTTTTGTCGGCATGCAGTCATAAATGTAATACATATAAGAGGTTCCAGGAAAAAGGACCGGTAATGCTAACCCAGCAGCAGCACACGTGATGGAACAGGAGGAGGGTGGCGCAGGAGGAGAAGGCCACGCTTTGAGACACAACAACCCAGGCCTTGCATGAGGACAAGAAGCGTGCGGATAGCATGCTTTGTACCACCATGCAGTCATAAATGTAATAAAGATAAGTGGTTCAATAAACAGGGACCACGCGGCAACGCTAACCCAGCAGCAGCACACGTGATGGAACAGGAGGAGGCGCAGGAGGAGAAGGCCACGCTTTGTGAGACACAACAACCCAGGCCTTGCATGAGGACAAAAAGCGTGCGGATAGCATGCTTTGTACCGCCATGTAGTCATAAATGTAATAAAGATAAGAGGTTCAATAAACAGGGACCACGCGGCAACGCTAACCCAGCAGCAGCAGCAGCAGCAGCACATGTGATGGAACAGGAGGAGGCGCAGGAGGAGAAGGCCACGCTTTGTGAGACACAACAACCCAGGCCTTGCATGAGGACAAAAAGCGTGCGGATAGCATGCTTTGTACCGCCATGTAGTCATAAATGTAATAAAGATAAGAGGTTCCATAAACAGGGACCGGCAACGGTAACCCAGCAGCAGCAGCAGCAGCAGCACACGTGATGGAACAGGAGGAGGCGCAGGAGGAGAAGGCCACGCTTTGTGAGACACAACAACCCTGGCCTTGCATGAGGACAAAAAGCGTGCGGATAGCATGCTTTGTACCGCCATGTAGTCATAAATGTAATAAAGATAAGAGGTTCCATAAACAGGGACCGGCAACGGTAACCCAGCAGCAGCAGCAGCAGCAGCAGCACACGTGATGGAACAGGAGGAGGCGCAGGAGGAGAAGGCCACGCTTTGTGAGACACAACAACCCAGGCCTTGCATGAGGACAAAAAGCGTGCGGATAGCATGCTTTGTACCGCCATGTAGTCATAAATGTAATAAAGATAAGAGGTTCCATAAACAGGGAGCGGCAACGGTAACCCAGCAGCAGCAGCAGCAGCACACGTGATGGAACAGGAGGAGGCGCAGGAGGAGAAGGCCACGCTTTGTGAGACACAACAACCCAGGCCTTGCATGAGGACAAAAAGCGTGCGGATATAGCAGCAATGCTTTTTGCCGCCATGCAGTCATAAATGTAATACAGATGAGAGGTTCAATAAACAGGGACCGGAAACGCTAAACCATCCCAGATGTTCATCGGTCATGTTACTTGGTTGGGGTCCAGGAGTGTTGCGTAGTCGTTTCCAATCCAGGATTGATTCATTTTAATTTGAGTCAGACGGTCTGCATTTTCTGTGGAGAGGCGGATACGCCGATCTGTGATGATGCCTCCGGCAGCACTGAAACAGCGTTCCGACATAACGCTGGCTGCCGGGCAAGCCAGCACCTCTATTGCGTACATTGCCAGTTCGTGCCAGGTGTCTAGCTTCATGCCCGGTTTCAGGTCCAGCGGTGCCAGCCACAAATCCGTCTGTTCCTTTATTCCCCTCCAAATTTCCTCCCCTGTGTGCTGCTTATCCCCAAGGCAGATCAGCTTCAGCAACGCTTGCTGACGCATGCCAACAGCTGTGCTGCACTGCTTCCACGATCCTACTGCTGCTGGTGCTGGGTTAGCATTTCCGGATGAGGTACAGCTTTGAGATGCGTTGGAGGAGAAGGAGTCAGAGAGGTAGGTGCTGCTGTTGTTATCCAGCTGTTTGCGGCGTGGGCAACACCCGCGCCGTAGCAGGTGAGGAATCGCTGCCAGGCTCCACAAGGTTCACCCAGTGCGCGGTAAGGGAGATGTATCGACCCTGGCCGAACGCACTCGTCCAGGTGTCAGTGGTGAGGTGAACCTTGCAGGCAACGGCATTCTTCAAGCTTCGGGTTATTTAGCTGACCACGTGCTCATGCAACTCAGGCACTGCAGAGCGCGCAAAGTGGTAGCGGCTGGGAACCACGTAACGTGGGATGGCCACTGACATCATGCCCTTGAAGCTGTTTGTCTCCACCACTCGATATGGCAGCATTTCGCAGGCCAGAAGCTTGGCTATGCTGGCTGGCTGTTACTGCCACGGCCCGGGGGTCATTTGCTGGCAATTTCCTCTTGTGCTCAAACATCTCAGAGACAGACAACTCAACCGTAGCGCTGCACACCGAAGGGCTGTTGGTTGTTGTGTTTGATGAACACTGGGAGACCTCAAGAGCACTAGTCCGGAAAGTGACAGTGTCAGCATCGTCTGATGTTTGTGAATGTTGTGAACCACGCAATGGCTGGGCTACTGCTGCTGCTGAGGCGGGTCTGGTGGTGAGTCTGGTGAACCCAAGGGAGGCAGTGTTGCTGGTGGTACCCTGTCCTGCCGCGTTTGCCCACAGAGTGGGATGTTTGGATAGAATGTGGCGGCTCATGCTGGTGGTGGAGAGGTTGTTAATACTTTTCCCCCTGCTCAGGCGGGTCTTGCACACCTTGCAAATCGCCATGGTAACATCCTCAGTGCAGTCTTCAAAGAAAGCCCAGACTTTAACTGGCTGAGGACTCGGACCTCGTGCGTGATGTGCTGGTGCTGCTTAACCCACTGCTGGACGCTTGAGAGGTCATCCAAGTAATTATCTGGTCCTGTTCTTTTGGATCTGTGAGGGTTGTTGTCCTGGACAACATGGGCAGTATTGAGTGGGTTTTCTTGGGTGCTCCCCTGTGGCCTGTACGTGAACCGTCAGGGGAAACACCTCTTCCCTTGCCCCTCCCTCTTTCACCGGATTTCTTCCTCATTTCACTTATCCTTAAAGTACACGCTGACTGGCAGCAGTACAGTGGCAGTACAGAAATGCTATACAGTGGTGGGTGAGCGGTGTACCACTATTGTCAGCAGTGACACAGAGCACAATGCTATACAGTGGCGGGTGAGCGGTGTACTACTGTTCCCAGCAGACACAGAGTGGAAGTAAACACAATGCTATATAGTGTGGCTGAGCCGTGTACACAGAGTGGCATTAAACACAATGCTATATAGTCTGCTATATAGTCACCCCGAACAGGGTGATGTTCTGCAGAACCCAAACAGTGGCAAACACTGTTCGCCCAACACTACTGGGAGGGAACGCAGATTTTAGTACCTAAACACACGATACAACATGTTTTCCGGGGTCGGACTCTGAGGCACATACAGATGGTCCCGATCATCATCCTCATCATACAACTCTTCTCCTGAGTCTGACCCACCCACCACCTCTGCCACCCCAACATCCCCAGACACAGACCCCTCATCGTCCTCAACATTAACTTGGGATGCTGGCCTGAGCCAGACCTCCTCCTCCACATCAGGCCCCATCATCTCCTCAATGGCAGCCCTCATTAATCGCTCTGGCGACGGACTGATGGACACAACGTTCTCCTCCGGGGAGGGCTGCTGCTGACCACTGGCTGCTGGGGTGGATGTTATAGCTTGCGTGGGGCGTTGGCTGTTGCTGTTGTTGGGAGTGCTGCTCACAGCGGAGGTCTCTGGGGAACTCATGTTGAGCTCATATAGTGGTTGACGGTGAGTGGAGTATTACTGATCCCAGCAATATACACACTGACTGGCAGAGTACGCAATGCTATATAGTGTGGCTGAGCGGTGTACACAGAGTGGCAGTAAACACAATGCTATATAGTCTGGCTGAGCGAGCGGTGTACTACTGTTCCCAGCAGAATCAGAGTGGCAGTAAACAATGGTATATAGTCTGGCTGAGCGGTGTACATAGAGTGTCAGTAAACAATGGTATATAGTCTGGCTGAGCGAGCGGTGTACTACTGTTCCCAGCAGAATCAGAGTGGCAGTAAACAATGGTATATAGTCTGGCTGAGCGGTGTACACAGAGTGTCAGTAAACAATGGTATATAGTCTGGCTGAGCGGTGTACACACAATGCTATATAGTCTGCTATATAGTGTCAGTAAACAATGGTATATAGTCTGGCTGAGCGAGCGGTGTACTACTGTTCCCAGCAGAATCAGAGTGGCAGTAAACAATGGTATATAGTCTGGCTGAGCGGTGTACACAGAGTTTCAGTAAACAATGGTATATAGTCTGGCTGAGCGAGCGGTGTACTACTGTTCCCAGCAGAATCAGAGTGGCAGTAAACAATGGTATATAGTCTGGCTGAGCAGTGTACACAGAGTGTCAGTAAACAATGGTATATAGTCTGGCTGAGCGGTGTACACACAATGCTATATAGTCTGCTATATAGTGTCAGTAAACAATGGTATATAGTCTGGCTGAGCGAGCGGTGTACTACTGTTCCCAGCAGAATCAGAGTGGCAGTAAACAATGGTATATAGTCTGGCTGAGCGGTGTACATAGAGTGTCAGTAAACAATGGTATATAGTCTGGCTGAGCGAGCGGTGTACTACTGTTCCCAGCAGAATCAGAGTGGCAGTAAACAATGGTATATAGTCTGGCTGAGCGGTGTACACAGAGTGTCAGTAAACAATGGTATATAGTCTGGCTGAGCGGTGTACACACAATGCTATATAGTCTGCTATATAGTGTCAGTAAACAATGGTATATAGTCTGGCTGAGCGAGCGGTGTACTACTGTTCCCAGCAGAATCAGAGTGGCAGTAAACAATGGTATATAGTCTGGCTGAGCGGTGTACACAGAGTGTCAGTAAACAATGGTATATAGTCTGGCTGAGCGAGCGGTGTACTACTGTTCCCAGCAGAATCAGAGTGGCAGTAAACAATGGTATATAGTCTGGCTGAGCGGTGTACACAGAGTGTCAGTAAACAATGGTATATAGTCTGGCTGAGCGGTGTACACACAATGCTATATAGTCTGCTATATAGTGTCAGTAAACAATGGTATATAGTCTGGCTGAGCGAGCGGTGTACTACTGTTCCCAGCAGAATCAGAGTGGCAGTAAACAATGGTATATAGTCTGGCTGAGCGGTGTACACAGAGTTTCAGTAAACAATGGTATATAGTCTGGCTGAGCGGTGTACACAGAGTGTCAGTAAACAATGGTATATAGTCTGGCTGAGCGGTGTACACAGAGTGGCAGTAAACAATGGTATATAGTCTGGCTGAGCGGTGTACACAGAGTGTCAGTAAACAATGGTATATAGTCTGGCTGAGCGGTGTACACAGAGTGGCAGTAAACACAATGCTATATACTCTGGCTGAGCGAGCGGTGTACTACTGTTCCCAGCAGACACAGAACAGTAAACAGAATGCTATATAGTGTGGCTGAGCGAGCGGTGTACCACTATTCCCAGCAGACACAGAACAGTAAACAGAATGCTATATAGTGTGGCTGAGCGAGCGGTGTACCACTATTCCCAGCAGACACAGAACAGTAAACAGAATGCTATATAGTGTGGCTGAGCGAGCGGTGTACCACTATTCCAAGCAGACACAGAACAGTGAACAGAATGCTATATAGTGTGGCTGAGCGAGCGGTGTACCACTATTCCCAGCAGACACAGAGTGGCAGTAAACAGAATGCTATACAGTGTGGCTGAGCGAGGTACACAGAGTGGCAGTAAACAGAATGCTATATAGTGTGGCTGAGCAAGCGGTGTACTACTATTCCCAGCAGACACAGAGTGGCAGTAAACAGAATGCTATATAGTGTGGCTGAGCGAGGTACACAGAGTGGCAGTAAACAGAATGCTATATAGTGTGGCTGAGCAAGCGGTGTACTACTGTTCCCAGCAGCAGAGCCGGGACAAGGTCCTCCAGCACCCAAGGCTGAGACACCAAAGTGTGCCCCTCCATCCCTGCCACCCCAGCCGTCACACAGTGATTGCTATTAGACTAACAGGCCCCCATGGGCCCACAACCTCCCCAACACCTTAATATCTAGTTATCTGGCTGGCAGTCACTGCCATGTATCCCCTTTTCTTATTTCTTTCTGCTTCAAACACAATTAGGAATGACAGCTGAATGAATTCTGCGCCCCCTCCTACACTGCGCCCTGAGGCTGGAGCCTCTCCAGCCTATGCCTCGGCCCGGCCCTGCCCAGCAGTGACACAATGACAGGGGGGACCCTGGCTAGCGTGGCTGGAGCGCGAACTACCCTGCCTGCCTACCCAAAGCTAAACCCACAGACAAATGGCGGAGATATGACGTGGTTCGGGTATTTATTTACCCGAACCACGTGACCGTTCGGCCAATCAGAGCGCGTTCGGGTCCGAACCACGTGACCCGTTCGGCCAATCACAGCGCTAGCCGAACGTTCGGGGAACGTTCGGCCATGTGCTCTTAGTTCGGCCATGTGGCCGAACGGTTTGGCCGAGCACCGTCAGGTGTTCGGCCGAACTCGAACATCACCCGAACAGGGTGATGTTCTGCAGAACCCGAACAGTGGCGAACACTGTTCGCCCAACACTACTGACCACCTGCCATGTTTCATGAGGGGCTAGAATTCCAGGATAGTATAAATACCACCCAAATGACCCCATTTTGGAAAGAAGACATCCCAAAGTATTCACTGAGAGGCATAGTGAGTTCATAGAAGATATTATTTTTTGTCACAAGTAAGCGGAAAATGACACTTTGTGAGAAAAAAAAAAAAAAAAGTTTCCATTTCTTCTAACTTGCGACAAAAAAAAATGAAATCTGCCACGGACTCACCATGCCCCTCTCTGAATACCTTGAAGGGTCTACTTTCCAAAATGGGGTCATTTGTGGGGTGTGTTTACTGTCCTGACATTTTGGGGGGTGCTAAATTGTAAGCACCCCTGTAAAGCCTAAAGGTGCTCATTGGACTTTGGACCCCTTAGCGCAGTTAGGCTGCAAAAAAGTGCCACACATGTGGTATTGCCGTACTCAAGAGAAGTAGTATAATGTGTTTTGGGGTGTATTTTTACACATACCCATGCTGGGTGGGAGAAATATCTCTGAAAATGACAATTTGTTAATTTTTTTTACACACAATTGTCATTTACAGAGATCTTTCTCCCACTCAGCATGGGTATGTGTAAAAATACACCACAAAACACATTATACTACTTCTCCTGAGTACGGCGATACCACATGTGTGGCACTTTTTTGCACCCTAACTGCGCTAAAGGGCCCAAAGTCCAATGAGTACCTTTAGGATTTCACAGGTCATTTTGAGAAATTTCGTTTCAAGACTACTCCTCACGGTTTAGGGCCCCTAAAATGCCAGGGCAGTATAGGAACCCCACAAATGACCCCATTTTAGAAAGAAGACACCCCAAGGTATTCCGTTAGGAGTATGGTGAGTTCATAGAAGATTTTATTTTTTGTCAAAAGTTAGCGGAAAATGACACTTTGTGAAAAAACACAATTAAAATCAATTTCCGCTAACTTGTGACAAAAAATAAAATCTTCTATGAACTCGCCATACTACTAACGGAATACCTTGGGGTGTCTTCTTTCTAAAATGGGGTCATTTGTGGGGTTCCTATACTGCCCTGGCATTTTAGGGGCCCTAAACCGTGAGGAGTAGTCTTGAAACGAAATTTCTCAAAATGACCTGTGAAATCCTAAAGGTACTCATTGGACTTTGGGCCCTTTAGCACAGTTGGGGTGCAAAAAAGTGCCACACATGTGGTATCGCCATACTCGGGAGAAGTAGTACAATGTGTTTTGGGGTGTATTTTTACACATACCCATGCTGGGTGGGAGAAATACCTCTGTAAATGGACAATTGTGTGTAAAAAAATCAAAAGATTGTCATTTACAGAGGTATTTCTCCCACCCAGCATGGGTATGTGTAAAAATACACCCCAAAACACATTATACTACTTCTCCCGAGTACGGCGATACCACATGTGTGGCACTTTTTTGCACCCTAACTGCACTAAGGGGCCCAAAGTCCAATGAGTACCTTTAGGATTTCACAGGTCATTTTTGTTTCAAGACTACTCCTCGCGGTTTAGGGCCCCTAAAATGCCAGGGCAGTATAGGAATCCCACTAATGACCCCATTTTAAAAAGAAGACACCCCAAGGTATTCCGTTAGGAGTATGGTGAGTTCATAGAAGTTTTTATTTTTTTGTCACAAGTTAGCGGAAATTGATTTTCCGCTAACTTGTGACAAAAAATAAAATCTTCTATGAACTCACCATACTCCGTACGGAATACCTTTGGGTGTCTTCTTTCTAGAATGGGGTCATTTGTGGGGTTCCTATACTGCCCTGGCATTTTAGGGGCCCTAAACCGTGAGGAGTAGTCTTGAAACCAAATGTCGCAAAATGACCTGTGAAATCCTAAAGGTACTCATTGGACTTTGGGCCCCTTAGCGTACTTAGGGTGTAAAAAAGTGCCACACATGTGGTACCGCCGTACTCAGGAGAAGTAGTATAATGCGTTTTGGGGTGTATTTTTACACATACCCATGCTAAGTGGGAGAAATATCTCTGTAAATGACAATTGTTTGATTTTTTTACACACAATTGTCCATTTACATAGAAATTTCTCCCACCCAGCATGGGTATGTGTAAAAATACACCCTAAAACACATTATACTACTTTTCCTGAGTACGGCGGTACCACATGTGTGACACTTTTTTGCAGCCTAGGTGCGCTAAGGGGCCCAACGTCCTATTCACAGATCATTTTGAAGCATTTGTTTTCTAGACTACTCCTCGCGGTTTAGGGCCCCTAAAATGCCAGGGCAGTATAGGAACCCCACAAGTGACCCCATTTTAGAAAGAAGACACCCCAAGGTATTCCGTTAGGTGTATGGCGAGTTCATAGAAGATTTCATTTTTTGTCACAAGTTAGTGAAAAATGACACTTTGTGAAAAAAACCCAATAAAAAGTAATTTCCGCTAACTTTTGACAAAAAATAAAATCTTCTATGAACTCGTCATACACCTAACAGAATACCTTGGGGTGTCTTTTTTTCTAAAATGTGGTCACTTGTGGGGTTCCTATACCGCCCTGGCATTTTACAGGCCCAAAACCGTGAGTAGTTTGGAAACCAAATGTCTCAAAATGACTGTTCAGGGGTATAAGCATCTGCAAATTTTGATGACAAGTGGTCTATGAGGGGGCGAATTTTGTGGAACCGGTCATAAGCAGGGTGGCCTTTTAGCTGACAGGTTGTATTGGGCCTGATCTGATGGATAGGAGTGCTAGGGGGGTGACAGGAGGTGATTGATGGGTGTCTCAGGGGGTGGTTAGAGGGGAAAATAGATGCAATCAATGCACTGGGGAGGTGATCGGAAGGGGGTCTGAGGGGGATCTGAGGGTTTGGCCGAGTGATCAGGAGCCCACACGGGGCAAATTGGGGCCTGATCTGATGGGTAGGTGTGCTAGGGGGTGACAGGAGGTGATTGATGGGTGTCTTAAGGTGTGATTAGAGGGGGGAATAGATGCAAGCAATGCACTGGCGAGGTGATCAGGGCTGGGGTCTGAGGGCATTCTGAGGGTGTGGGCGGGTGATTGAGTGCCCTAGGGGCAGATAGGGGTCTAATCTGATAGGTAGCAGTGACAGGGGGTGATTGATGGGTAATTAGTGGGTGTTTAGGGTAGAGAATAGATGGAAACGCTGCGCTTGGGTGGTGATCTGATGTCGGATCTGCGGGCGATCTATTGGTGTGGGTGGGTGATCAGTTTGCCCGCAAGGGGCAGGTTAGGGGCTGATTGATGGGTGGCAGTGACAGCGGGTGATTGATGGGTGGCAGTGACAGGGGGTGATTGATGGGTGGCAGTGACAGGGGGTGATTGATGGGTGATAGGTGATTGGCAGGTGATTGACAGGTGATCAGTGGGTTATTACAGGGAAGGACAGATGTAAATATTGCACTGGCGAATTGATAAGGGGGGGGGGTCTGAGGGCAATCTGAGCGTGTAGGCGGGTGATTGGGTGCCCGCAAGGGGCAGATTAGGGTCTGATCTGATGGGTAACAGTGACAGGTGGTGATAGGGGGTGATTGATGGGTAATTAGTGGGTGTTTAGAGGAGAGAATAGATGTAAACACTGCGCTTGGGTGGTGATCTGATGTCGGATCTGCGGGCGATCTATTGGTGTGCGTGGGTGATCAGATTGCCCGCAAGGGGCAGGTTAGGGGCTGATTGTTGGGTGGCAGTGACAGGGGGTGATTGATGGGTGATAGGTGATTGGCAGGTGATTGACAGGTGATCAGTGGGTTATTACAGGGAAGGACAGATGTAATTAATGCACTGGCGAATTGATAAGGGGGGGGGGTCTGAGGGCAATCTGAGCGTGTGGGCGGGTGATTGGGTGCCCGCAAGGGGCAGATTAGGGTCTGATCTGATAGGTAACAGTGACAGGTGGTGATAGGGGGTGATTGATGGGTGATTGATGGGTAATTAGTGGGTGTTTAGAGAAGATAACAGATGTAAACAATACATTTGGGAGGTAATCTGACGGCGGGTTTGCGGGCGATCTAATGGTGTGGGTGGGTGATCAGATTGCCCGCAAGGGGCAGGTTAGGGGCTGATTGATGGGTGGCAGTGACAGGGGGTGATTGATGGGTGATAGGTGATTGGCAGGTGATTGACAGGTGATCAGTGGGTTATTACAGGGAAGAACAGATGTAATTAATGCACTGGTGAATTGATAAGGGGGGGTCAGAGGGCAATCTGAGCGTGTGGGCGGGTGATTGGGTGCCCGCAAGGGTCAGATTAGGGTCTGATCTGATAGGTAAAAGTGACAGGTGGTGATAGGGGGTGATTGATGGGTGATTGATGGGTAATTAGTGGGTGTTTAGAGGAGAGAATAGATGTAAACAATGGATTTGGGAGGTGATCTGATGTCGGATCTGTGGGCGATCTATTGGTGTGGGGGGGTGATCAGATTGCCCGCAAGGGGCAGGTTAGGGGCTGATTTATGGGTGGTAGTGACAGGGGGTGATTGACAGGTGATTGACAGGTGATCAGGGGGATAGATGCATACAGTAAACAGGGGGGGGGGGGGTCTGGGGAGAATCTGAGGGGTGGGGGGTGATCAGGAGGGGGCAGGGAGCAGGGGGGGGGGATAAAAAAAAATAGCGTTGACAGATAGTGACAGGGAGTGATTGATGGGTGATTAGGGGGGTGATTGGGTGCGAACAGGGGTCTGGGGGGTGGGCAGGGGGGGGTCTGATGGGTGCTGTGGGCGATCTGGGGCAGGGGGGGGAAAAATAAGTGTGCTTGGGTGCAGATTAGGGTGGCTGCAGCCTGCCCTGGTGGTCCCTCGGACACTGGGACCACCAGGGCAGGAGGCAGCCTGTATAATACACTTTGTAAACATTACAAAGTGTATTATACACTTTGTATGCGGCGATCGCGGGGTTAACATCCCGCCGGCGCTTCCGTATAGCCGGCGGGATGTTGCGGCGGGCGAGCGGTGACAGGCGCCGGCGGAGGATCGCGTCACAAATGACACGATCGCTCCGCCCATGCCCTTAGAAGGACCGCCGCCTCTGTGGGTGAGCCGGTCCTTCAGGGCTCCACTTCCCGGCCGCCTCTGTGCGTTAGGCGGTCGGGAAGTGGTTAAAGGGAAGCCTAAAGGGATACTGTAGGGGGTCGGGGGAAAATGAGTTGAGCTTACCCGGGGCTTCTAACGGTCCCCCGCAGACATCCTGTGCCCGCGCAGCCATTCACCGATGCTCTGGCTCCGCCTCCAGTTCACTTCTGGAATTTCAGACTTTAAAGTCTGAAAACCACTGCGCCTGGGTTGCCGTGTCCTCGATCCCGCTGATGTCACCGGGAGCGCACGACGCAGGCACAGACCATACTGGGTGGTAGTGACATGTGACATGATGAGATAGACATGTATGTACAGTGCCAAGCACACTCATAAATATGCTGTTGCTTTTCATTTTTTCTCTGCCTGAAAGAGTTAATGTTCAGCTTGCAACTGACAGTTTTTCTCCAGTCGGGCCCAGCCGGACTCTCACTGATAATAAATTACATCTTTCCTGAAAGAACTGTGCTTCTTAGAGCAGGTCAAAGATAAAAAGGTCAATACTTCCTATATTTTAGCATTCTGAGAAGTGTGACTGACTGTTTCATTGAGCTGAGACAAAACAATAAATCTACTTTATTAAGTTACTTTATTACATTTTTAAAAAGGAACCCAAAGGTGTAAGACTTATGGAAGCTGCCACATTTATTTCCTCGTAAGCAATGCCAGTTGCCTGGCAGTCCTGCTGATCTTTTTGGTCAGTAGGGTCTAAATCACACACCTGAAACAGCTAATGCAGCTAATCTTGTCAGACATCTGATCTACATGCTTGTTTGGGGTCTATGGCTTTAAATATTAGAGGCAGGGGATCAGCAGAACAGCAAGGCAAAGTGCATAATTTAAGAAATACATGCCAGCCTCCATATCCCCCTCACCTCAGGTTCCTTTTAAACATAACATAAAAGATAGATTTTTTTTGTTTAAAACAAACCTCAAATGGAAACCTCTATATTCCTCTCACTACAAGTTCTTTTAATGGGGAAAGATGAGCAAGGTCGGCCAATACAGCCTTCTGAAGCATTGTTGTGGCCTTCTGCAGCACTCTGGTGACACTCTGGGTCCGGAGGCTGCAGCACTCTGGTGACACTCTGGTGTCTGGAGGCTGCAGCACTCCAGACAGAACACATTACTTGCTGGCAAGTGTATTAGAGATTGCACTGACTGACATCCCATTGATATACTTGACCTGTTTGCCCTGAAGAAGGGACCTGTGCATATCAAAACATTGGCCTTAGTGTCTGCATAAAGTATATAATATTTAAAAAGGAAGAGCCAGCCTTGTTGCATTTTATATGGACTTGCAGAGGGGGTGCAGTCAGTCAACCCAAACATTTGAATTGAGCATGCCTGATTACTTCTCATTGACATTTACCAAGGTTGTGCAACTTGAACTTATTTGCATATACCAAGGGAAAATTAGTGACAGGTAGTTTTGATCATAATAAGTGAATTATGGTTTTGTGAATTTTTGCATAATTTTCGTAATTGAAATTGTAATAGAAAAATCATAATCACGAAAATCACATAATTACAATTATACATAAAATTCACACAATTTCCATATTATACATTATTGCAACTATCGGAGACAAAATTTTCAAAATTCTGAACATTTTCGTAATTACTTTAATGTGAAATTACGACACAAATTTACGAAGTACAAATTTACAGATAATTATGATTTTATGTCATAATTGTTTTTTAAATCATATTTATGCAAACACAAAATGTTGTCACATCACTAGTGACAGGAAATATTTAATATACCTTGGAAAGTTCTTTGGACTATGTCAGTGCTTTATAAATACTTATTAGTAATGCATAGTAATAACTGCATAAAAACATTCCTGTCTTGCCCCAATTTCTTTTTCAGTGTAGAGTTTAATTTGGTAGTAATTGATTAATTCATGGTCACCTATACTTTGTTCGTACATTAGGTTTAAGCCGCCATTTCTAAAAACACTTCATTTATATATAAAGAAAATACTTCTTGTATTGAACTGATGGTTTTAAAATCTTCCAAGAATCATAGTGGGTCTTGATTATTGGTGGAGCAATGTTCTCCATGGATTGCAGATCATGACAAACTTGATCATTATGAACTTTGAAAGCAGTCCTTCAGATATTTCGCAAAGGTTAGTATTTCATTTTCATGCAAATAAGGATGTTAAAGTGTCATCTATATCTTGTTTTACAAATCTTTTTAAAATATTTACTATTGGTTGCTACAAACATTATAGAATAATCAAGCAAGTGCAAATACTTGGCAGTGTTTCTGTACATAGCCTGCATCTTCAGAAAATAGCATTTGCTTAGTCTCTAAATATTGCACACAGTTCATACCAACAAAATCATGGCGTCCTGTGTGAATATTACACTAGGTTCCCCCCATAATTACATGATAAGGAATGCCCTACCAGCGTACTTTGCAAGGGTAGATGTAGTACATAAGAGATCTAAGCCGAGGATAGAGGAGCAGTTCATTAATGGCTTCCAAAATTCAAACAACATACAGGTCTAATCATTACCACTAAAGCCCAAATGAAGAGCTCATGCAATTGACTAAGACGGGCTCTAGATGGGGCCGTACACCACTGACAGCAATGTCGTACTGCAGGCTGGCACTATCCTTCACTTCCATCACCTTTTTGACATTTCTTCTTTTATTTTCTATTGCATATAACAATACAGTGGACAGCTGTTCATGTCTTCCCCAAAAAAGCATACTGGCATTGTCAAAGCATCTACTTTCTTTTCATTTCTAGTATTAAAGCCCGAGCCATCTGCTTATAGAGGTTATAAAAGTAGCCTCCAAACAGGGAACGTCTGTTGGAGTGACTAGAAAAAATAAACACCTCCTACTGCCATGGGCGTCCGCAGCAAATTTTCCAGGGGGGGGGGGGGGCAAAAAGTGGGGAGCAAAAAGCGGGGCGGCGTGCGTAGCAAATCTGGGTTGGTGTAAAAAAATGGAGCTACGTCATGGGTGTGGTCATGAACCAGAATGAGGGTGTGGTCTTGGGTGGAGACAAGTTTACATGAACTAAGCAATGGTGGGACATTAGATTAGGACAGTGGTGGCGAACCTTTTGGAGGTCGAGTGTCCAAACTGCAAAGTCACTTTCCTATCACAAAGTGCCAACAGCAATTTAAACTAAATTCAAACGTTTTAACTCATACATGAACATTATGGAAAGTTGAAAATAAACTGTGAAGATAAACAATTTCATCCATCCTACTCCTGAAAAAATTATTCATTTTTTTAGAACCTCCCAGTTTCATTTTCTGTTTTAAAAAGCGGAAAAAGTAGGTTTAATGCTATTGTCTCATATGATAATGATTCAGCTTTTTCCATAGTCTCGCAGTTAGCAATCATGTGACCCCCAACAAGACAAATTCAGCAATCATGAGGCTCCCCCCCCATCAAGACAAATTCAGCAATCATGAGGCCCCCAACATGACCAACTCAGCAATCATGAGGCCCCCAACAAGACAAATTCAGCAATCATGAGGCCCCCAACAAGACAAATTCAGCAATCATGAGCCCCCCAACAAGACAAATTCAGCAATCTTGAGGACCCCAACAAATCATGAGGCCCCCAACAAGACAAAGTCAGTAACCATGAGGCCCGCAACAAGACAAATTCAGCAGTCATGAGGCATATAAATAGACAGCTTTTCACATAAATAGGCAGAATGCCCCCTTAATATGTAGACACCTCTCACCTGGCAGCAGTTCCCCAAATACACTCAATCTGACAGCAGTGGTTCCCCAAAAATAGGTAGCCCCAGGTCTATAGGTGTCCCCAGAATAGGTGGCCAGCAGTATAGATGTCCCCAGAACTGGTAGCCAGGGGTAGAGATGTCCCCAGAACAGGTAGCCAGGGGTATATGTGCCCAGCATATGTAGTCAGGGGTATATGTGCCCAGTATATGTAGGCAGGGGTATATGTCCCCAGTATATGTAGGCAGGGGTATATGTCCCAGTATATGTAGGCAGGGGTATATGTCCCAGTATATGTAGGCAGGGGTATATGTCCCAGTATATGTAGCCAGGGGGATATGTCCCAGTATATGTAGCCAGGGGGATATGTCCCAGTATATGTAGGCAGGGGGTATATGTCCCAGTATATGTAGGCAGGGGGTATATGTCCCAGTATATGTAGGCAGGGGGATATGTCCCAGTATATGTAGCCAGGGGGATATGTCCCAGTATATGTAGGCAGGGGTATATGTCCCAGTATATGTAGCCAGGGGGATATGTCCCAGTATATGTAGCCAGGGGGATATGTCCCAGTATATGTAGCCAGGGGGATATGTCCCAGTATATGTAGGCAGGGGGTATATGTCCCAGTATATTTAGGCAGGGGGTATATGTCCCAGTATATGAAGGCAGGGGGTATATGTCCCAGTATATGTAGCCAGGGGGATATGTCCCAGTATATGTAGGCAGGGGTATATGTCCCCAGAAAAAATAGCCAGGGGGATATGTCCTAGTATATGTAGGCAGGGGTATATGTCCCAGTATATGTAGCCAGGGGGATATGTCCCAGTATATGTAGCCAGGGGGATATGTCCCAGTATATGTAGGCAGGGGTATATGTCCCAGTATATGTAGGCAGGAGTATATGTCCCAGTATATGTAGGCAGGGGGTATATGTCCCAGTATATATAGGCAGGGGGTATATGTCCCAGTATATGTAGGCAGGGGTATATGTCCCAGTATATGTAGCCAGGGGGATATGTCCCAGTATATGTAGGCAGGGGGTATATGTCCCAGTATATGTAGGCAGAGGGTATATGTCCCAGTATATGTAGGCAGGGGTATATGTCCCAGTATATGTAGCCAGGAGGATATGTCCCAGTATATGTAGCCAGGGGGATATGTCCCAGTATATGTAGGCAGGGGGTATATGTCCCAGTATATGTAGGCAGGGGGTATATGTCCCAGTATATGTAGGCAGGGGGATATGTCCCAGTATATGTAGCCAGGGGGATATGTCCCAGTATATGTAGGCAGGGGTATATGTCCCAGTATATGTAGCCAGGGGGATATGTCCCAGTATATGTAGCCAGGGGGATATGTCCCAGTATATGTAGCCAGGGGGATATGTCCCAGTATATGTAGGCAGGGGGTATATGTCCCAGTATATGTAGGCAGGGGGTATATGTCCCAGTATATGAAGGCAGGGGGTATATGTCCCAGTATATGTAGCCAGGGGGATATGTCCCAGTATATGTAGGCAGGGGTATATGTCCCCAGAAAAAATAGCCAGGGGGATATGTCCTAGTATATGTAGGCAGGGGTATATGTCCCAGTATATGTAGCCAGGGGGATATGTCCCAGTATATGTAGCCAGGGGGATATGTCCCAGTATATGTAGGCAGGGGTATATGTCCCAGTATATGTAGGCAGGAGTATATGTCCCAGTATATGTAGGCAGGGGGTATATGTCCCAGTATATATAGGCAGGGGGTATATGTCCCAGTATATGTAGGCAGGGGTATATGTCCCAGTATATGTAGCCAGGGGGATATGTCCCAGTATATGTAGGCAGGGGGTATATGTCCCAGTATATGTAGGCAGAGGGTATATGTCCCAGTATATGTAGGCAGGGGTATATGTCCCAGTATATGTAGGCAGGGGGATATGTCCCATTATATGTAGGCAGGGGTATATGTTCCAGTATATGTAGCCAGGGGGATACGTCCCAGTATATGTAGGCAGGGGTATATGTCCCCAGAAAAAGTTGCCATGTGTGCCCCAGCAGGAGGGGAGCAGCGCAGAGAAGAGGGAGAGCTATGGGCACTCACCTTAGGGGCTCTCCCTCCCTCTCTCGCTCTCCCCTCCGGAGTCCGGAATGAACTGTGCAGCAGCTGGGCAGCGGGCGGAACTTACCTCCTCTCGTCGCACGCGCCGGATGGATTAGCCACTACTCTGGTCTGATCCAGACCAGAGTGCGGCACCAGAACTTCCGGCGCAGGAGCGAGACGAGGTAAGTTCCGCCCACTGCCCAGCCGCTGCACACTTCATTCCGGAGGGGACAGCGAGGGAGAGAGAGCCCCCTAAGGTGAGGGAAGGGGGGGGGGGGAGACGTCCGCCCTTCCCCACTGTGCCCATAGCTCTCTCTCTTCTCTGCGCTGGACCCCTCCTTCTGGCTGCACGGGCACGCGGCCAGGGGGGGCAGCGGGCGGCCAGGCTCGGGCAGATGCCCGGTTTTGCCGTATGTGCAGATGCCCATGCCTACTGCATATGTTAGATAACATTAAACATTCATATTTAACATTTCATGCACAGTACAACTGCATCCTAAAATAGCTGCCAAAGTGTTTGGAACCTATTTGGAAAACTATATTAGAAATATAAGCTGTCAGTTCATACGCCCCAAAAGGCTGCAACTCTATGTAATAAAAATGCAATAAGGTGTATCACTAATTTGGTAACACACAATCTCGGAAGAATGGCTTTTCTGCCTTTTAGGTGACAAATGTTATTTATTTTATCAATTTATTTACTGTATTTATAAAGCGCCAACATATTAAGCAGCGCTGATGTTATCCATATCTATGAGGCTGCAGAGGGCCCTGCAACTGCAAGCCTCCCCACCATTCAGAAAATCACAGTCATAGTTTTTACAGAGAGGTTTGAATTTTACCCTGCCATCTAATTGGTTAAAAAACGCCAATTTTTAGTGCGTCCTTACTTCCAGTGGGTCTCGCTGCTCCTAGATTACCAGTCCGTTTACAATTTACAGGTTTATAGCAGTTGCGATCACTCCTCGCTAGTCCTTCTCTCTATTTCAGTGTAGCCTTTATAAGAGGACACCTTGAGAAAAGAAAATATGTATAATATAGCCTGTATTACTTATTCTATCACCCTTTTGTGACAAACCAACGACTGCCACTCAAACCAAGGTGTGCATATACATGGGGTCCACTACCTGCGGGCTCAGGCACTCCTTGTGCCTTGGCTCCACCCTATTGGTTTCATCATCATGAGCCCCTGATGAGTCATGTGATATAACAAAACTGGTAGGGTGGAGCCAAGGCATAAGCGCTGAGTACAGGAAGGGGAGAGGCGAGACGCTGAAATCCGTCCTGCCCAAGGAGATGGTGATATCTATGCAATGCTGTTTATATTTTTAAAAATGTACGAGCATTACTGTTTTTACATATAGGCTTTTTCTGAGTTCATTGCAGAAACACTTATAGCCCAGGTGGCAATACTGGCTGTAGATACAAAAAAGTGAATTCATCTGAGTTGCTGGCAAGAAACATCCACGTGATTGGAACCCGATTGGCAGGTTTCAGCTGTTGATGAAAAGCAGTGATCTGATGAGCAGGGACAAGCTTGGACAAGTGCCTGAGCCCGGAGGTGGTGGACCCCCATTTATATGCACACCTTGGTTTGAGTGGCAGTCGTTGGTTTGACACAAAAGGCTGATAGAATAAGTAATACAGGCTATACTATATATATTTACTTTTCTCAAGGCGTTTTCTTATAAAGGCTACACTGAAATAGAGTGAAGGACTATTGAGGAGTGATCGCAACTGCTATACACTTGTACATGTAATTGGTTAGCTAGGTCACATAATGATGGGAATAACAAAGGACAAGGCCTCTTCAGGAGCCTCTCTGCTCATCACAGCTTTTCTCAACTCCACAAATAGTGGAGAATTTGATTTTGGGGTTCTCATATGCTGTAAGCCATAATCAAAATTATAACAAATAAAGGCTTTCAATATCTTGCTTTCATGTAATGAGTCTACTTCATATATTAGTTTCACCTTTTAAGTTAAATTACTGAAATAAATAAATAGTCGTTTACACAATATTCTCATTTTTCGAGTTTCACCGGTAAATGGTACTTCATAGTAGAAAGGACAGCACTGGGCACCAATTACTTCTGCTTCCAGTGATTTATTAACAGATAAACATACAGGGGTTTAAGCCCAGGGAGTGGTCGGTCTTACAGCCATTTCGCAGATAATCCACTTCCTCAGGCTCAGAGACCAAAAGACCCAGTAAACATGCTCAGTACCCCTTAAATAAATAGATGTATACAGCATAAACACTCACCCACTGTTTAGGTTGCACAGAGACGCCCACAGAATCGCTGTGCGCTTCGGCAGCTTAGGCCACGCTCCTTCAGGGTACATCACGCCGCTCTACTGAGCCAACCAGCTGTCCGGGCTTTCGCCGAATCCTAGCGCAGCCCGGCTTGTCACGTGGGTGTTTGTATAGGTGGAGAGTGTCCTACGAGACGCCAGGGGAATGTTGCTTGGTTACCGCTGCCTAATTTATAAAGGCAATCTTGCGGTTTTCCTCAGTTTGCATATTTAGCACTCCCATTCCTCATTCCTAGGCATCTCCATTAGGGGGAATGAGCCTAAAAGACAGAACAAGGAGAAAAACACCGATGTAAATAATTTACAAATTGCATAAAAATAACAATAAAAACTGTAAATACAGTGCTTAGACAAAATATTGTACAATAAGAGCAGTTTATATCCGCAAGCTTACACCATAACTGTACTGGTTCTAATGCTTCCAGAAAACCATTTAATGATCCCCCTACACAGCAGATTGGATCAACCTCAAACTCTTAATAACGTTCCAAAAAACAGTAGAGTTAATTCCTGTCATTTAATCCTACCCTGCCACAGGTTTTAAAATAAGAAATCAATTTTGCTTCCTCTTGTCTCAATAATTTCTCGCGATCACCCGCTCTATGTGGGATACCGATTGTTTTTAAACCCAGAAAACGTAGAGATCTTGGTGTGCCAGCATGGTCTCCATTCATGTGTGCTATTAAGCGTCCTGCACCTTTTTTTAGTCCTCAGGGAGTTGACATGCTGCTGAAACCTTGTACGGAGCTGTTGGGTTGTCATCAATAATCTCTTGCCCCCCAAGATTACCTCTTTTCCTGGGAAAATTGGGTGCAGTGGTTACAGTTACTACACATATTATTCCCCACTGGTCTGGCTCCCATCAGCCAATCTACTAGTTTCTTCTCCCTGAACTCGCTTTTAGCCAACATACTCCCAATAGTACGTGCTCTGCGGAATGTTATCAAAGGTTTGTCTTGGAGCACTTGTCTCAGTTCAGTGGACTCTCTCAGGTCACCCCAATTTCTTTGAACTGATGCACAAATGCTCTTTGACATGGAAGACAAATCAAAAACAAAGGGGACAGTCACTTTTTGAGTCTCATTCCTAGCCTTTGCTTGATTCGTTAGCATATTTTTTCTTTTCTTTTTACCCCCTTTCTCAATGAGATCTAATCTTGATCTTAAAGTGTTTTTTTTAAAAGCTTGGATCACCAATGAAAGTGGGTAGCCTCTGGCCAGAAATCTTAGGCCTAGATCATAACTTTGATAGAGGAAATCTTCCTCTTCGCTGTTATTGCGTTTTAACCTCCTTAGCGGTAACCTTGAGTCAGGCTCGGGAGGGAAATCCACAGCTCAGAGTGGTAACCCCGAGTTGGATCTATCGGAGGTGTGGAATGTGCAGGGCAGCCACAGATCTATCTAGCAGTAGGGTTTTTGTGGTCTGAAAGGTTGTGAAAAAATTGCACTGCTTTTGGAAAAAAAAATCTGTAAATAATCATACAGTCAGGGAGGTTAAACAAACAAATTGACTGTAAGGGAAGGAGTCAATTACGTTTGGGGTGAAAGCTAGAATATATATATAGTATGCTGTTAGTTGCCGTCTCCTTTTGAAAACCTTTACTTAACAATTGTCCCTCCTCTGAAAACAATGTAAGATCCAGGAACTCAATGCTGTTCCCTCCCCAAACCCCTGTAAATTGCATATTAAACATGTTGGTATTCATGTACTTCAAGAAGTTTTCAAACCGTACCTTTGTGTCCTTCCATATTACTAGGACATCGTCCATGTAACGAAACCACGAACCAATGGCATGGCGATGGGGATTACCAGTCTGATAAATCTGGTCATGCTCCCAGACCGCCAAGAAAATGTTGGCAAAGGTCGGGGCCACCGATGTCCCCATCGCCATGCCACAGGTCTGCCGGTATTGTTTATCCTCAAACAGAAAGGCATCGTGTGATAGAATGAAGTACAAACATTCAGCAATAAAATCGACCCATTCTTCATCTTTGTTATGGTCTATCAAAAACTTTTTGATTGTCTGCACTCCTAACAATTGCAGTATGCGGGTATAAAGGCTCTCTACATCAATTGAGGCCAAAGCATAGCCCTCCTGCCAGTCCAAGAGGGGCACTCTTCTTAGGGCATCCAATGTGTCTGCCAGGTAGGAGAGGATTACCTCCAAAAATGGACGTAACACGTAATCCAGATAATTTGACAGAGGTTCTGTCAGTTAACCTCTGGCGGATACAATTGGACGCCACGGTGGTCGCTCTAAATTTTTATCGATCTTTGGCAGAAAGTACCATACTGGCCCCCTAGGGAACGGCAGTAGCAAGCCATCTCCCAGCTTTTTGGAGAGCCATCCTCGTTCTACCCCCTTTCGTAGCAAGGATTGCAGAGCCTTTTTATACTGCTGTACAGGGTCTTTGGGGAGTCTTTCATAAAAAAGTTTATCACCCTCCAATTGTCTCATTGCCTCCTTAACATAATACTGACGGGACATAATTACCAAATCCCCCCCCCCCATCCGCCTTTTTAATCACCGGTTTTGGATTACTCTTCATCCATTCCAAGGCCATAGTTCCACTGGGGTTAAGTTTGGTTCCCCTTTTAAGTAAATCAATGCACTTAGATCATCCTGTACCTTCAAGCCAAATTTTTCCACTACTGACCCAGGGGTACTAGGGAAATCTCTGGTGGACTTACATGGTCTGAAGGCCTCACATTGCTCCTCTGAAGATTCCAGTCCAGTGCCATCTTATGTATTACCCTCCTCCCACAGTGACATCAAAGTGTTCAAGTTGGGCAGATCCTCCTTTATCAAATGCATATTTGGAGAAAAAAAACAACAATGATCCTGATTGTTCCATGATTGCAGGTGTATCCGGTTTCTATGTGGTTAGTTTCAAGGTTATATTAATCCTTCTTACTGCACAATATAGATCCACTTCGAACCGAAAGGGGTCGAAAGGAGTAGTGATTGCAAAGTTCAAACTTTGGATAGGAGACTTTAGCAGCCCTCAGGTAGGATGGTTCCTGAAAGGTTAAGGAGTTGGAGGCTGTCGGTTTCATGTATCTCTAATTTTGTTTCCTGTGATACCCCCTGCCACGGGTGTGTTTCCTCCAGGTTACTCATTTCTCCTGAGGTTTTCCAATGGTTCCTTCATTTTTGGGTCAGTTTCTTCCAAACTGGACCCTGATCCTGAGTCAGTTGTCCAATACCCCCTGTTCACTCTGTTACATTTCCTTCCTCTGGAGCGACTTCTTTGTCTTTGTTGCCCCCAGTCGAAGATTAAACCCGTTGCAAAATCATCCTGATTTCTCCTGAATTTTCTGAGTTTTCCATTGTCCAAGTAGCCATTGTCTATATGCAACTGAAGCCCTCTCCTACTAATTGGCTGACTTGCTCAGCTTTTGCTTGATTATCACTGCAAGCTAGGTGTATTATGTGTGCACTTCTCATTGGCTTATAAGCAGCCTGCAGGCTTTATAAAGCAGCAGAGAACTGTTTGGGAGTGAGGTTCTCCAATTGTGTGTTTGGTAAGTTTTAGAGCAGTAGGAGACAGGCCTTGGATGTGGCAGCTCCAAGGTCTTGGCTGCGCTCACATATGGTGTCAGATGCTGGTTCTGGGGCCCCGGGCAGTGAGAGTTCCCGGGGCCCCAGGCTGGCTCATGCACCATTGTTTTTAATTATTGTAGTATCCCATGCAGTTTAGTTAGGAGGGGGGCAGATGAGAGGGAATATCCTGCACGCTGGTGCCCCCTGCTGGTCATATAGCCATTGTCTATATGCAACTGAAGCCCTCTCCTACTAATTGTCTGACTTGCTCAGCTTTTGCTTGATTATCACTGCAAGCTAGGTGTATTATGTGTGCACTTCTCATTGGCTTATAAGCAGCCTGCAGGCTTTATAAAGCAGCAGAGAACTGTTTGGGAGTGAGGTTCTCCAATTGTGTGTTTGGTAAGTTTTCTGAGTTTTCATTCTTTAATACTATCTTGAATCGGTGCAAGTCGTTTATCGATCTTAGCTGTGATCTCTTGAAAGAGTTGAGGAGTAGTAAGTTTACTTGGCTTATGTTTGCAGGTCTCAATTTCCACTGTTGCTTTGTTATATACCACTTCAGTACGGTTCAGAACTATCTTCTGTAGTTTGAGTGCATTTTTAAGTTGCTGCTCTTTCCACAATTTCATAAAATCTGCATCTGACTGATATTCCACTGCTTCACTGTAAATGCGGAATCCTCTGGCCGCTATGCCTTTATTGTCATACCTCTTCAGAGTTGCCACTGTCCAGAAAACCTTGACTTTTCATTCAGACAGCCGGTTCAGTTTTTGTTCCACGTCTTTTACTCCAAAAGGCTTTACTGGCTTCTGTACCTTGTGCTGGATCCGTTAAGAAAGTGAGCCAATCAGTTCTTCCCGCAAGGACCGTTGTGGGGCCCAGACTAGCTCCAGTCGCAGGCAATTCCGGTAACGATCCCCACTGGTACTTGTATTCTGCATCTATGCTCTAGCTGAAACAAAGCTTATCCTCTATACATTGAGATTTTCACCGGTAAATGGTTTCCAAGTTACTGGAAGGATTAAACTTCTCACTTCACTAAAGGTACTTACACATGTCCAACTTTTTCAAACAACTTGTCCGACTTGTCGTTTGAATGAAAAGTTGGACGTGTGTACGTGTTGTCTAGCAACTGATAACAGCTGTTTTGCCTGATCCGCTTACCGGATCTGTTGGACCAGCTATCGTTCAAACGACTCTCAGGCCCCTACATGTGTACAAACTACGTCTAGTAATTTGTCCAACTAATAGACGTTTAAACATACAGTCATTTGAACAGTCGTTTAATCTAGTCCATTATTCTAGCCAGTCCATTGTCCAGTTGATTAAACGACATGTAAATTAGCATATCAGCCACTTTGTTGTTCAGTGTGTACATGGTGTTTGAACGACTTCTTTTCTGCACTTCATCGTTCAAAGCGTAAAGTTGGATATGTGTTTAGCTGCTAATTGATAAGATTGCCTTTGCAGTACTGAATTATCAGATTGTGATAAATTGTACTGGGCTGTGTAAACCATACAGAAAAGTGTCTGCTGTATTCAGGGGAGGAGCAGACTACTTTTTATCCTTTACTGTATTCGCTCAGTAATTACTTAATTAGTAGTCTGATAATTTACCCTGAAACCAGCAATGTTATCAATTAGCCATACCTTCAAATGACATAAGAAGAGTCTTATATGGTTTTATATCCATTTTTTCATATCCATTTTTTCTGTGTTTAAGGTTTTAGAACAAAAATGTAATTTTAATTTTTACTCCACTTTAATGCCTTAAAGTGACACTGAAGCAAAAAAAAAAACCCTCATGATATAATTAATTGGTTGTGTAATATGGACAATTAATAGAATATTAGTTAAAAAGTGTCATTTTTACTTTCAGGTATATAGCTTTTTTTTAAAATATTTTTTTTATTACATTGCATCATTCTCCAATGATTGCAGTTTCCACAATACACACAGCATTTTAAATTAGTTCACAGAGCAGGCTAATGAACTTTTGAACTTTTCTCTGCAAAGAAGAAACAACAGTTGAGACAAGAGCTTCAAAAGACAGTGCTGTCCATGACTTTAAAAGTTGCAGAGCTCAAAGAAGCTCTTTTGCATAGATAACAACGGCGTACAGAACTCTTCCTGTACTGGAAACAATATGAGATTCATATGTGTGCTAATAATGTTTTATTTCTTAGCTGTACTACACATACAATTCATTATATCATAAGTTTATTTTCACTTCAGGATTTCCATTAACACAATTGTTAATTGAAAAAAAATGTTTCTATAAAATGTCCCTACAGTTTTAAACTTGAAAATACAATTAAAAAATAAAACACACCTGTGAAAATGCATTTACAATACTTGGGTAATCCTTGTTTTGTACTTGGGGGTTAGGAGATTTCTTTTGTAGCATCTCTCAAAACAGCATTTGCTGATGTAGCCAAAAAAGGACACCTTTGTCTGCAATAAAAAGCCAAAACAAATTAATTATTTTATGGACATGGGTGGAGGCTCACACACACGTTCAAAGTTGTATAAGTGGAAAATCTGTCGTAAAGTGTGAAATGCATTTATTAAAATGACCTGTAGTTTCAAAAAGAGAATACGTTTGATTTCTTGAGGGTGTATCTGCTGTGATGAGATAACATGACTGGGGAATAGTTGGTTCTTGTAAGTAATTTTTCTCATTTCCCTTTGAAGTTTACTTTCAAAAATACAATTTAAACATTTAATTTGTGTTCTGCTTCATGCTTATGAGTAAAGTATAACCTGACTGGTTATTGTGTCATGCTTTTGAGTCATAATTCTACCACAAAGCCACAAGGCAAGGCACAATCA
This sequence comes from Hyperolius riggenbachi, assembly GCF_040937935.1. Taxonomy (NCBI): domain Eukaryota; kingdom Metazoa; phylum Chordata; class Amphibia; order Anura; family Hyperoliidae; genus Hyperolius; species Hyperolius riggenbachi. The sequence goes on from NC_090655.1 coordinate 140,442,305, forward strand.
TCTTGTATTTCTCCCAACGTCCTTGTGAAGTATTCCACTGAACAGCCATAACATAGCAAAAATGCGCATAGGGAAAAGTGTGGTTTTAATTAAACTTGCAGTATAATAAACCAGCAAACAATACAAATGTCATAAGGAGTTCAGACATTAACTTTTCCAGAAGGCTAAAATAAAATAATACACATTTCACTCAGACACATCACACTTCTTGTTTTAAACCATATTTAGCTTTAAACATGGAAAAAGACAAAAAGGAGAAACAGAGAGCCAGTATGGTGTAGTACCGTTAGGATCCAACATTGTCCTACTTATCCTACTTTTGGGCCTCTGTTCAATTGTATTTAGCTTTAAACATGTTTAAAGGACAACTATTATAAAAAATTGTCAAATGTAAAATACATAGGGAAAAAGTAATTTATAGTGCATTTAACACTAGGAAGAGTGTACATTTAGAGCTCTTTCACACTTGGATGTTGCGTTAGATGCGACGTTAAGGTCACATAACGTGCCCCTAACGCAACACATGTTAGCTTTGAAATTGGACGTTATATAGAGCCGCGTTATGCATCTCTTCATGCGTCCGTAATGCGTACTTTTAGACGCATACTATGGGACAAAAACGGCACATGCGTCAAACAAAACAAAAACAAACATCAAACAGTACTGAGCATGTGCAAACATCCGAACACAGCCACATACGAGTATAACGCACAGCATGCTGCACTTTCATTTACCGTGCTGCGTTATACTCCAACGCAATTTGGGCACTGTGAACAGCCCATTGATTTTTCATTGCTGTGAGTTGGGCTGCGTTACAGACTGCTCTAACGTGCGCCTGTAACGTCCCACTGTGAAAGCAGCCTTATACCTATACCGTTGTCACTTACAGAAGGTAGTAAAAATCTGACATATCTGACTGGATTTGGGCTACTCCATTGTCAAATATCTTAGCGATATCTGCCTTAAATGATTATAAACTACTTAAAAGGCAAGCCTAAAAAGTCGTCATAATCAAGATTAGACAGTAGTGGGTGCGTAGCTCACTATAAACAGAATATTTATAGGTTAAGAGGTTTACCTCTGGAAAAAAAATACGCAACACTCATCTGTTGAATTTTATTAAATTATATTGATATAAAAAATAGATAAAGCATTTATACAGGCATATACATCTCTCCAGTTGTTGGCCATCATCCAAAATACATTTTCAAAGTTCCTTTAGTGAAACAAGTCCATATCAATATAGCAATTCTTCTTCTGTAGATTTTAACTTGCATCCATAATTGTTATCTCGAGATTGTACAGTTTATGGTACACACAAATATAGCTTTATCCTTAAAAATAATATAAACAGTTCTATTCTTGTATAAAGAACTTTAAGTAGATCTATCTTAATCAATCAAAGCTAGGTAGTTGTCCCTAAGCTTGCAATTGCATTTAAATAGTAATGCTTACTGATTGTATGTGAAGTATAGCATAAAAAGTTATCTAAAAAAAACTTAAAAACTGCTGAAGTTTGACATGACAAGTCTTTAACGTTTATATAAGCTATTGTCAATAAATTCACCAAGAATAATGCATATTACCTCTCTTGTGTTCTAGAATCACAGTGAAAGGTAGGTCTCTAGGCCTCAGCCGATCTCAGTAGAGCTTCAGGCTCAATGATAAAATATACCAGCCTGCCAGGGCTTTTTATTGTAAAGTTTCTAAGATGGCGTTGGTTAGGGGATTTTATGGTGACGCGCAAAATTCAAACTTATTTTTAGCTGGTACATTCTGACATTTTATGACATTTTAAACTATCGGGTTATCTGAGCAGGTGCATACATATATGACGCTACTTGGCTTATTAAAGCGGTTTAACACCCAGCATTACAACTTTGCTTTAAAAGATTGCTTACAGCTTACAAACTATTATGCCAGATTTTTTTTTAAGCAGAAATTCGCTGAATGGGTTAAACATGACATTTTAGTGTTGGATTTAACTAGGAATCCGCATCGTTCTTATCTGTAGTTACAAATGTATCTTTATTTGGAATACAAATAGACCTTTGAAAAGCCTGCCGGGGAAGCCTTCTTTGTTCTCTCAGAGCAGTGTTTGTTTGTTAAATTGTAGATAGATACATTTGTAACTAAACAAACAAGCACAAGGAGCATTTCTAGCTAAATGCAGCACTAAATTGTCATGTTTAATCCATTCAGTGAATTTCTGCTAAAAAAAAAATTTGGCACAATAGTTTATAAGCTGTAAGCAATCTTTTAAAGCAAAGTTGAAATGCTGGGTGTTAGACCACTTTAAAGAGAATCTGTATTGTTAAAATCGCACAAAAGTAAACATACCAGTGCGTTAGGGGACATCTCCTATTCCCCTCTGTCACAATTTCGCCGCTCCCCGCCGCATTAAAAGTGGTTAAAAACAGTTTTAAAAAGTTTGTTTATAAACAAACAAAATGGCCACCAAAACAGGAAGTAGGTTGATGAACAGTATGTCCACACATAGAAAATACATCCATACACAAGCAGGCTGTATACAGCCTTCCTTTTGAATCTCAAGAGATCATTTGTGTGTTTCTTTCCCCCCTGAGGGGGGAGTGCATAGCAGAACCACAATACTGAAGAACTTGGCAGCCTTCCAGACACAGGCTGACAAGTCTGACAAGGGAAAGATACATTGATTTATTACAGAGACTGTGATAGTACAAAGTGCTGCAGTAAGCCAGAACACATTAGAATAGCTTTTGGAACTTGTAGGATGATAAAAAACAGGATGCAATTTTTGTTACGGAGTCTCTTTAAGGTAGGCAATCTGCGTCTTTTCTAATCAAAATTCCATCAATAACATTTTAATTCGATCATTTGACCCAAGTGGTGTTCTTTGACATCTTTGTGGATCTGATGGACGCCAAAATAAATGTGTATGTACTCAACTTATCTTATATTCTAAAAATATGGGATGTTCTCTGGTACATCATTAATTAACAGGATTTCTGAACACCCCCTGCGGGCACAGGTTGTACTGTCTTGATCACATGGCTTATTGTTTAATCACATGGCTTATTGTTTTGCTTTTGTATTCATAACAAACAGCCGTCTGCTTTAATACATTCTAAAATATATAGAAAGCAAACTTATTTACCTTATATAAGTCGATCATTGATCAACTCATTATTTAATAACTCTATGATCACTATACATGATCTCTATACAGGAATAATATATCAGCGTATAGCAGGCTTAGCTTCTGCAGTGCGTGTTTGGCCTTGCATAAGCGCATTGCATTGCAGCAAAAACTGAATATAGTTAAACATTTCTCCAGCGGTATCTTAATAAAAACATAACCTTGTACAGGGAACAAACAGCTTACTGAAGAAAATGGCATTAAGGGTTACTCTAACCAAAAATCTAACTGCTTAAAGAAGAACTCTGCTTATAATCATAAAATCATGAAATTAACTGTAATAATCTGCAGAACATTTTAACACATATATAATCAGCTTAAAGCAAGATGGAGATTATTTCTCTGCATTAATATGAGATTTTCTGACACCGTGTCCTCATGGGGGATTTGCATAGTTTTCTTTATTTCAAAAGCACTTTCTGAATGGTAGATGCTCAGCATAAATATCAAAATAGCATGCACATGAGTAGGGAGGCTGGTCAGCATATTTGTATAAATCCTTTCCAGAGAGTTATTTAGTACAGAAAAAAGGTAATACAGAACATCTCACAATGAGGAGATGGATTAGTCCAGAATCTGTCAGATTTGTCAGCATTTTACTAATTACTGACAGTGACAGCAAGCAAGGGAAAAAAAAAGTTATTTCTAACACATTTTACTCTCAGGGAAATATACATTTTGTATGCACAGTATGTAGTTTTCATTTTTTTTTTTATAGTGGTCCTTTCAGGTAACAGTACTCTGGAATGAATGGTCTCAGAAAAGGTAGGCAGCAATGCAGTTAAGGTGGCCATACATCAGGCAACTCGGTCACATTGATTCGTCGAAAAAAAAGCTGCAAGATATAGGGCCGACTTGCTTGATTGGGTGCGCAGCAGTAACTGTGATTGTTATCTAGACGAGCAACAAACGGGATTGAAACCTCCGGCCCTGTTTTCACAATGTTGAAATGTGCTGTATGTGTGAATTTATACATTACCTGTCCTGTGTTGCTGTGCCCATCTGTCTTTCACCGCTCTTCTATTAGCCGCATACCTGCTGTCGGCGCATAGCATGGTGGTGCGTGACCTCACACACGCCGTCAGCGTATATGCGGGTAATAGAAGTGCGTCAGAATGCACATTTACACATTAGGGAAACAGCAGCGAGGCAGCAGATGCGGCGGTGCTCGGACGATTCCTGCAAAATTTCATGCTAAAATCTATCAGGAATCTGCCTGCGATGTATGGGCAGCCAACAGATCTCTCTCTAATCATATTAGATTAGAGAGAGATTTGTCTATTGGTCGACTCTACCCATCATCGCTAGGTGTATGGCTACCTTTACACATTATCGCAAATATAAAGATCATATTTTTGTTCTACTGCCCATGGACTGTCCTGCTAAAGAAATCTCCCAATCTAACTCCCATCACTAAGTATAGTAATGGGACTAAAGATGTATACACATCCAATTCTTGTTAGCCAAATTTACCACTTCCATGTAATGTAAGTACCAACAGATATTGAAAACTATAAACAGATTGTGTAGGGAAGCTCTCATACTACAAGGAAGTGGCTAAATTGGTCAATAATCAGCCAATCAAAAGTGGATGTATGTGAGCACCCTAGCTGATCAGCAGCGATTATGAGCCAATATTTTGATGAATATGCAAATATCTGTTTGAATAATTAATGAGCAACCATATAATTGTATCATTGCTGGTTCATTGATCCGGAGATCATGGCTTTGATCTAGTCATTATTTTCCTGTTGAGCAGAAATGTGCACATACTGTATATACGCGAATATAAATTGATCCAAGTATAAACTGAGGTACTTCATTTTCCTTACAAACACTAGAAAAACTGCTTGACTTGAGTAGAAACAGAGTAGAAACCCAGGCCACTACTTTTTACATCCTCATCCCCATATTGCTTCTCTGGTGATCTAGGAGCCCCTCCATCCCTAATATAGCATTCCCTGGCCTCTAGTGGTCTACCCTTTCTTTCATACAGAATTCTCTGGTGTTTATTGGTTTATTGGGATGGGGCGGAGCAGAGCAGTAGCAGCTGGAGGGATTGCCACATGAGTGAGTGACATTATTAGCCAGCAGCAACACTCACCATGTGGCTGGCTGGGATCAGTCTCCCCTGCACACAGATCATTAGGGGACATCCAGGATGATCAGCCACACTTAATGTATGAGTGTCTGCTCTGCACTCTTCTGAAGACACAACCTGAACCAAGAAGTGACTCCTCAGCGAGGACAGGATCGAGGTGGGGACAGGGTGGGTACTGGTACTGGTTGACATTCACAGCACACATGGGCAGTGTGATCCGATCCTTTTTACATTTACACTATCCACTAAGGTAGCTTTCCCGATAGCTAGTGTGCTACAGCTGCTATTTATTGCTAAAACAGCAATAACCACTTGCTGTAGCTACTTTTTACAGATGCACAAACTTCTGTCTTGGTGCCAGGGGCTGCTAATCAACATTATACATAGAGATGGGCCGAACGGTTCAACCACGAACTTTATGCAGTTCGACCCGCCTCCTATACTACATCATTAGGGTCAACTTTGACCCTATACATCACAGTCAGCAGGCACAAGGTAGCCAAACAGGCTACACTCCCTCCTGGAGCCCCACTCCCCCTTATAAATAGCAGGCAGCGTCAGGCATTTCACTCACTCATGTGGCTGCAGTAATTAGAGAAGGGAGAGGTGCTGCAGAGACATTAGGGAAAGCTTAGTTAGGCTTGTTAGTTTGGTATTTCTTGCTGATCCTTGCTAAAAAGCACTTCCTCATCCTCAACAGCTCTTTTGAGAGCTAATGTTGTTCTTGTGATCTATTTTTTAGCTGAAGTTGAGAGGCAAGTGGTGTCATTTCTGGCACACAGTTTTGGGTCAAGGGTCTATCTGACCATGGATGCCTAGTCTGCCAAGCACGGTCAGGGCAGGTACATTACTTACACAGCCCATTGGGTCAACCTGGTGACCGCTGGCAAGCTGGGAGTACATGCCTGTGCAGCGGACCAACTTGTGACACCTCCACGGCTTGCAGGCAGGCCTGCTGCCACCTACTCTCCTCCTGCTACATCCTCTTTGTGGTTGTCCTCCTCCTCCTCCTTGGCTGAGTGGCAGTTCAACTCTATTGGTGCTGCAATCTCCTCTCCAGCTACACAGCCCCAGCTCCCCAGGGCCTATGCAGCATGCCAGGGCCTATGCAGCAAGCCATCTTAAACATGTCTTGCCTCAAAGTGGAGAGTCACACTGGAGCAGCTCTCCTGGCTGGTCTCAACAAACAGGTGGATCAGTGGCTGACCCCGCACCAACTGGAGATCGGCAATGTGGTGTGTGACAACGGCAGCAATCTAATTTCCGCTTTGAATTTGGGAAGGTTGACACATGTACCCTGCATGGCACATGTACTGAATCTCATAATTCAGAGATTTGTGTCTAAGTACCCAGGCTTACAGGATGTCCTGAAGCAGGCCAGGAAGTTGTGTGGGCATTTCAGGCGGTCTTACACGGCCATGGCACACTTTGCCGATATTCAGCGTAGAAGCAACTTGCCGGTGAGATGCTTGATTTGCAATAGCCCGACTTGGTGGAATTCGACCCTGGTTATGTTCGATCGCCTGCTACAAACGGGAGAAAGCCGCCACCCAGTATCTCTACAACTACAGTAGAAGGACACACTCTGGGGAGATGGGGATGTTCTGGCTGAAGAACTGGACATTCACGCGAAATGCCTGCAGGCTCATGCAGTCGTTTGAGGAGGTGACAAACATGGTGAGTCGCAGTGAAGGCGCCATCATCGACTTGATCCCGTACGCTTTCTTCCTGGAGCGTGCCGTGGACGAGCATGAACAGGAACAGGAGGAAGAGTTGTGGGGTCAATTCTCATCAGAAAATATGTTTCCTCAACACCTGAGGCAGCACAGAGGGGGAGGAGGAGGAGGAAGAGTCGTGTGGGGAAAAGGAGTCAGACTCAGATGATGAGGAAGGTGTTTCTTTGGAGGAGAAGGTGGCATAAGAACAACCGCAGCAGGTGTCGCAGGGGGCTTGTGCTGCTCGATGTTCCCGTGGTATTGTCTGTGGCTGGGGGGAGGAGGAGAACTTACCTGACGTCACTGAGGAAGAGCAAGAGGAGATGGAAAGTACGTCTGGATCCGAATCTGTGAAGATGGCATCTTTCATGCTGTCCAGCCTTTTGAGGGAACCCCTGTATAAAAAAAACTCACTTGGCACACCCAAGATAATAAGGTCATTGCTTCATTGCGGACAGACCAAATACGATCAGCTGGACAGTCACTGTTGTTCTGTCATCGAGCTACCTCAACCCAGCGACCATATGGGCTTGAAAACCACCATGGCCTGCACTCTCGCCATGGTGCGCACCAGTCCAGCATGGCCATCACAACACTAACAGCTGTTTGCAGTCACTGCATACCTTTCACTGCATCTGTGACTGCACATTGTATTATACCTCGCACGCAGTCAGTGCATACCTTTCACTTGAATGGGTGGCAGACTTGCCCTCCATAACAGATTTTTGTTAACCACCTGGGCATTCTGATTCCCGCGGCCATGGGAGGGTTTTTTTCGCCCGATTTTTTTTTTACTCATGTAGCTAGCCTAGCCTTCCTTCTTCCCTTCCTGCTCCTTCCCTCCCACCCTTGCGATCGCCGCCGGTGATCACGCCCATCAGGATTTCCTGCAGGGCTTCCCACGGAACGAAGTGATGTCATAGACGTCATGACATCACAGGGACTCCCGATCCACCCCAAAGCGCAGCCTGGTGGTGATTGGCCAGGCTGCGAACGGGGTCTGCGGGGGGGCCCATTTCGCATCGGGTAGCAGCGGATCGGTGGCGAGCAGCAGCGGTCGGGCAAACACGCAGTTAGCAAAGTGCTAGCTGCGTGTTTGAAAAAAAAATTATCAAAATCGGCCCACCAGGGCCTGAGCGGTGCTTCTAGTGTCTCTGGACGAGCTCAGCTCGTCCAGAACGCTAGGGAGGTTTTTAAAGGATTTAAAGTTGATTCGTCTCATATACAGCATGGCCTCGAAAGTCTTTCTGTATTGTTATTTTTTTGTCACTACCTCTGGACTTGCACGCCATTGCCTGCTGCATTCCTTGGATGTGTGGTAGTAGCCGTTTCTCAGGCTCCAACTCTGGACCAGAATCGAACCGAATCCCCGGCCATTACCCGTGGTCACCATGGTGCTGAGAAAGTAATATGGAAACTTGTTTATCAGTCACACAGTTGAATGGATGGCAGACTTGCCCTCCATAACAGATTCTCGTTTAAGGATTTAAAGTTGATTTGCCTCATATACAGCAGGGCCTCGAAAGTCCTCCTGTATTGTTATTTTTTTGTCACCACCCCGGGACTTGCATGCCATGCCTGCTGCCTTCCATGGATGTGTGGTAGCCATTCCTGCTCCTTTGCCAACAGCGTGCCTACTACCTTCCTTGGATGTGTGGTGGTAGCCGTTTCTCAGGTCCCACTCTGGACCGGGATCGAATCCTGACTCACTGGCCGTACACTTTCTTTAACAATGGTAGAGAAAGAACCATCCACAGTATGAGCAGTGATGGACTACTGGGTGCGTAGGCTTGACCTGTGGCCAGAGCTGTCACAATTTGACATCTCGACTTCTGGCTTGCCCTGCCTCAAGCATCCTAGAAAGGACCTTCAGCACAGCTGGAGGCATTGTTAGTGAGAAGAGAAGTCGCCTAGGTCAAAAAAAGTGTTCAGTACCTCACCTTTATTAAAATGAATGAGGCATGGATCCCTGAGGGCTACTGCCTTCCTGAAGACTAAGTAAGAGTGGGTCCACACTAGACTTGGTTACAGGACGGACACTGCAGTCCGGATCAGGAGAAGTACCCACCGTACTGCAAACTGATGAAAGTGCATCAGTTTTGCATCAGTTTCCGATCAGGTTTTTCCCTGACAGAAAACGTCTCCATCATTAGGAAGGAGTGGGAGGATTTTTTTGGGCCAATCATAAAGCTCAGGCTATCCGTTTTAACATCCGTTTTTTGCCTGTGGAGCTGGAGATGCGTTTTCTCATTACTTTCACTACCCCTGCGTGTATCCGTGGTCCTGATCCGTTGCGTGAAAATGCAGCAGATCCGGACCTTCCGTTCAGGTTTTGAAAACGGATCCCCGCAAACGCAGACGGATCCGTTTTTTACTTGGGTGAGGCTGGCTGCTATTTTCAACATTAGTATCCGGGACTCCGTTTTTCATCAGGTTTGAAAAAGGCAGCCACGGATACGTTTCCGGACCTAGTGTGGACTGGCTCTTAGTCCTGACTCCCCACACACACACACACACTGTTGTTCTATCATTGAGCTACCACAGCCTGGCGACCATACACACACTAAATATATATATATATATATATATATATATATATATATATATATATATATATATATATATATATATATATATACATACATACATACATACATACACAGTGGGTTGCAAAAGTATTCAGACCCCTTGAAGTTTTCCACATTTGTCATATTACTGCCACAAACATGAATCAATTTTATTGGAATTCCACATGAAAGACCAACACAAAGTGGTGTACACATGAGAAGTGGAACGAAAATCATACATGATTCCAAATTTTTTTTACAAATAAAAAACTGCAAAGTGGTGTGTGTATAATTGTTCGGCCACCTTTGATCTGAGTGCAGTCAGTTGCCTATAGACATTGCCTGGTGAGTGCTAATGACTAAATAGAGTGCACCTGTGTGTAATCTAATGTCAGTACAAATACAGCTGATCTGTGAGGGCCTCAGAGGTTGTCTAAGAGAATATTGGGAGCAACAACACCATGAAGTCCAAAGAACACAAAAGACAGGTCAGGGATAAAGTTATTGAGAAATTTAAAGCAGGCTTAGGCTACAAAAAGATTTCCAAAGCCTTGAACATCCCAAGGAGCACTGTTCAAGTGATCATTCAGAAATGGAAGGAGTATGGCACAACTGTACACCTACCAAGACAAGGCCATCCACCTAAACTCACAGGCCGAACAAGGAGAGCGCTGATCAGAAATGAAGTCAAGAGGCTCATGGTGACTCTGGATGAGCTGCAGAGATCTACAGCTTAGGTGGGAGACTCTGTCCATAGGACAACTATTAGTCATGCACTGTACAAAGTTGGCCTTTATGGAAGAGAGGCAAGAATAAAGGCATTGTCAACAGAAAGCATAAGAAGTCCCGTTTGCAGTTTGCCACAAGCCATGTGGGGGACACAGCAACCATGTGAAAGAAGATGCTCTGGTCAGATGAGACCAAAATGGAACTTTTTGGCCAAAATGCAAAACGCTATGTGTGGCGGAAAACTAACACTGCACATCACTCTGAACACACCATCCCCACTGTCAAATATGGTGGTGGCAGCATCATGCTTGGGGAGTGTATCTCTTCAGCAGGGACAGGGAAGCTGGTCAGAGTTGATGGGAAGATGGATGGAGCCAAATACAGGGCAAACTTGGAAGAAAACCTCTTGGAGACTGCAAAAGCCTTGAGACTGGGGTGGAGGTTCACCTTCCAGCGGGACAATGACCCTAAACATAAAGCCAGGGCAACAAAATGGCATGGTTTAAAACAAAACATATCTATGTGTTAGAATGGCCCAGTCAAAGTCCAGATCTAAATCCAATCGAGAATCTGTGGCAGAATCTGAAAACTGCTGTTCACAAACGCTGTCCATCTAATCTGACTGAGCTGGAGCTGTTTTGAAAAGAAGAATGGGCAAGGATTTGAGTCTCTAGATGTGCAAAGCTGGTAGAGACATACCCTAAAAGACTGGCAGCTGTAATTGCAGCAAAGGGTGGTTCTACAAAGTATTGACTCAGGGGGCTGAATAATTACGCACACCCCACTTTGCAGTTATTTATTTGTAAAAAAATGTTTGGAATGATGTATGATTTTCGATCCACTTCTCACATGTACACCACTTTGTATTGGTCTTTCACGTGGAATTCCAATAAAATTGATGCATGTTTGTGGCAGTAATGTGACAAAATGTGGAAAACTTCAAGAGGGCTGAATACTTTTGCAACCCACTGTATATACAGTGGCTTGCAAAAGTATTCAGCCCCCTTGAAGTTTTCCACATTTTGTCACATTACTGCCACAAACATGAATCAATTTTATTGGAATTCCACGTTAAAGACCAATACAAAGTGGTGTACACGTGAGAAGTGCAACGAAAATCATACAGGATTCCAAACATTTTTTACAAATCAATAACTGCAAAGTGGGGTGTGCGTAATATTCATCCCAATCAGTAGCTTATACCTCCTTTTACATGAGAAATCTATTCCTTTTTACAAACGGATCATCAGGGGGCTCTGTATTGCTGATATTGTGGTGAAACACATCCCACAGGACTGTGAGAATCATGATACTCTTGGCAGTTTCCCGCCTGTGAACCTTGTTGCATTGTGGGAAATAGCGGTTTACAGATGTTTCCAACTGCCAAAACAGGAAGCAGCAGCTGCATCACCTGCCAGCAGTAAAAATGTCACCATGTTATAAATGTCAGAATGTAAATCAGGGATTTAAAAGATTTAACAATGGGCAAACACTGACTAAATCATTTATACATAATTATTGTAAAAATTAAGCACTTTTTTATTACGTTATTTTCACTGGAGTTCCTCTTTAAGTCCTGGATAGTGACTGTTGTTGCAATTTAGCAACACCACCGTTGTGTAGATTTATTTGGGATCCAGGACTGGCGTGTATTGGGAGAAGGGTGTGCCTTGCATGCCACACCTCCAAGTCCAGGCCTGAGTCTGGCAGAGAGCGGGTTAATAGGCTCACCTGTACAATTTGCACAAGTAGCTGCAGCTCTCAGAATGCAGTGGGCTGTGTGTGGAGCAAGGAGGTTCCTGAGGAGCTGTGCAGCGGAGACACTGCTGGAGTGCTGGAGAAAGTTGGTCTCCAGTACCAGGTAGTCCAGGAGAATCCTGGATATGTGAGTGACCCAGGACTGCCATTAGGCCTTGGCAGGGTGTCACTTACGAGCCAGTGTGGCTGCAGAGGGAAAGGAACCCGAGGTAAGGTTGGTACAGATGCAGAAGGCTGTATATCTGGTGAGTGACTACAACCCTGTTGAATGCCCAGTGTGGTGTATTTTTGTTGCTGTTTAAACATTGGTTGACTGACAACCCGACAGGGCCGGGCCGAGGCAGAGGCTGGAGAGGCTCCAGCCTCAGGGCGCAGTGTAGGAGGGGGCGCACAATTCATTCAGTTGTCATTCCCAATTGTGTTTGAAGCAGAAAGAAATAGGAAAAGGGGATACATGGCAGTGACTGCAAGTCAGATAACTAGAGATTAAGGTATTAGGGAGGTTGGGGGCCCTGGGGCGCCTCTTAGTCTAGTAGCAATCAGTGTGTGACGGCTGGGGGGGAGGGATGGAGGGGCGCACTTTGGTGTCTCAGCCTTGGGTGCCGAAGGACCTTGTCCCAGCTCTGCAACCCGATATTTTATTGTAACCCTAAAAAGACTCACTGGCTGGTATATTGTGACCCTTGATGCTATAATCTTCTCTACCAATTCGAGCTAAACACCAGAACATCCCCAGAATATTTTTTTTTTTTGTATACACACACACACACACATTCTAGAATTGCCTTATGCCTTTACATAAATTCCTTCTTCCCGCAGAAATAGTACCAGGAAATTAATTGCGGATACACAAGTCATATGAGAGACTGCTTCCATTTGCTTTCTTAGTGGCTTTCAATATTTCTTAGTCTAGATAATTAGCAGAAAGATTGGTAATATACAATATATGATTTTTTGTTGTTGTTCAGTACGTAATTTAAAGATAGTTTCTTAGACCAATTAAGGTTATGTATCTTACAATTACAAAAACATTGCTGCAAAAAGGCCTTGATTGCTAGGTTTTGGGATTTTTTTTGTATAATTTATGTCCATAATTTATAACACTGAACAATAATATAAAGAAAATGGTCTTGTTTTACATTTGTCTTACATTTCTTTATTGTAATCTTGATACTGAAGTATCTTTAGGGAGAAGAAGAACAAAATGCAAGAAGGCTTTTTATAGAGAGTCTACTGTAGTCTTAGCATATTACTGGTTTCTTAAACATATACTAGGAGAAACGAAAAGCAGCATGCTTTCAGTAAAAAAAAAGACTTTTTTTAAATTATGAACTATCAAAGGTTAGGTGTAGTTGAGGCAATTATATAACAGCCATTGAATAGTGTCCCCAGCCTAACAGGGTAATCTACTTGTGATAGTACTTTCTATTGTATATGGTGGTGTATGGTAGATCATCTAAGTACTCTGGGTGCTGAGACTTCACACCATCTCTACAGATATTTTCTAATTTTGTAGGTAAGGATACTCTGATTTCAGAATTATTATAGTATATTTACACTCCTAGAAATAAGGTAGAATTGTTTTCCAAGTAGAAAATCTGAAATCCCATAACCTATCTACTGTCTCTACATTTGTGTTTTTTTGTTTCCTTATACTTAACCACCCTGGCGTTCTATTAAGATCGCCAGGGCGGCTGCATGAGGGTTTTTTGTAAATTAAAAAAAAACTATTTCATGCAGCCAACTGAAAGTTGGCTGCATGAAAGCCCACTAGATGGCGCTCCGGAGGCGTTCTTCTGATCGCCTCCGGCGGCTAAAATTAACACGGAAGGCCGCAATGAGCAGCCTTCCGTGTTTGGCTTCTCCTGTCGCCATGGCGACGAGCGGAGTGACGTCATGGACGTCAGCCGACGTCCTGACGTCAGCCGCCTCCGATCCAGCCCTTAGCGCTGGCCGGAACTATTTGTTCCGGCTGCGCAGGGCTCAGGCGGCTGGGGGGACCCTCTTTCGCCGCTGCTCGCGGCGAATCGCCGCAGAGCGGCGGCGATCGGGCAGCACACGCGGCTGGCAAAGTGCCGGCTGCGTGTGCTGCACTTTATTTCATCGAAATCCGCCCAGCAGGGCCTGAGCGGCAGCCATCGGCGGTGATGGACGAGCTGAGCTCGTCCATACCGCTAAGATGGTTAAAGGACAACTGAAGTGAGAGATACAGTATATGGAGACTGCCATATATACTACCTTTATATATAGGTAATAGGTAGCCAATGCAGAGATTGTCAAAGAGATGCTGCTTTAGAGAAACAGGGGGAGGAGTAGTTGAGATGGGCAGCAGAGTTCAGTATGGGCTGAAGAGGTGCCAGTCTTGTTCTTGGTAGACCACAGAGTAGAATATTACAATAGTCAAGATGGGATACAATTGGGGTATGTATATGCATTTTAATAGCCTACTATAAAAGGAAGGGAAGCATTCTGGAAATGTCTTTGAGATGGAAATAGTAGGAGGTAGTGTTATGTGATTGTAAGGCTTGGTGGTGTATTCTCCACAGTCAGCATGCAACGCATGAGCTGACGTGAAGGAGGTACACACACTAGCACAAGGAAACAGGCTATCCCTAGTATAGTGGAGGGGAGGACTGACTCCAATAGGAGATTGTGGCGCACAGAGCCAGTGCAGATCCGACAGCCACAAACAATACTTTCGCTATAACGTCTCAGCGCAAAGTAGCGCTGAGCGCATAAACCAGAACTGAGGAAATCAGGACAGGTAGTCAGAATGAACGCTTGCTTAATTAGCCACTACTTAGTGACAGCAAGCGTCCACAATAAAACAGACTGGAATGAGGCAGCCAATGCGTTGCGGCGATGGCGTGCCTCACAAAGACAGGACAGGATAGTCAGGAAATAGCAGGATCAAGATAGATGAATGTAACACAGATAAATATACAATAAGTATGATTTCCTAGCGTATTACAATTACAGCTATCAATGAAACTATTTGTAACGTCTGACTAACATATGTATATATCGGCAATGAATCGATATATGACATAAGCAGGAACACTGACTTAGGACTGGAACAATACAGGGAACAGGACTCAGAAGGATTCGCTATCTCTTCGCAGAGATGAACGCAATCCACAAACGGTAACAGGACAGGATTCAGAAGGATTCGTTATCTCCTCGCAGAGATGAACGCAATCCACAAACAGGACCAGGAACAGGATAACTAGCTCAGCACGGGTGATCAACGTGCTAGAACTGACTAGCTGAACACAGGATATAAACAGTTCGTGTACGTATATATCAGCGTCACTGATGTATCAACGTAACACGAATACAAGGAAAATAATAAACGTGCTGGTATGCATATATATGGGCAATGAACCAATATATGATGCAAAACCAGCAAAGTATCTTTAGAACAAGAAACACGATCGGGGGCTGAAGCGACAGCAAGACAGGCTTAAACTGAAGCTATGAAAACCCGAGGAGTCCTGCAGGAAGCAGATCTTTATACTGAGGTCATCCAATGGGAGCAGACATGCAGATTCCCACACAGGTGAATGGTAATCAGTCACAAGCTGACAGCAGGGAAAGGCAGACAAAGCTATGCAGCTTGCATGGAAAGAGGTCAGAACTGCCTGAGCTGCAGCACTACTACTTCCAGCAATATCTGCTGCAGCAGCGATCATGACAGTACAGCCGCCCTTAAAAGCGGATTCCAGACGCTTTTCAAAACGGAAATTCCCAACAAAACAGTCTGACTGATAATTCATGATGACCGGGACAGCCCGGCAAGACCAAATTCCAGAATCAGTCCCCACAAGACTGGACCCATCAGAACCAGAACCTACAGAACCATGCCCATCAGTACTACAAGC
Source organism: Hyperolius riggenbachi (assembly GCF_040937935.1). Taxonomy (NCBI): domain Eukaryota; kingdom Metazoa; phylum Chordata; class Amphibia; order Anura; family Hyperoliidae; genus Hyperolius; species Hyperolius riggenbachi. The sequence goes on from NC_090655.1 coordinate 140,458,234, forward strand.
CCCAGTGTGACACCCATCAGAACCATGATTTCCAGAAGAAAGCCCTCCGAAACTCCCTGAGCGATACCCACCGCCTTCCAGGAACCGTTCAAAAACGCCAAAGCCTTTGCAATGCCCACCGGGACTGTCTTTACCAACACAAAACCCACTGTTGAACCAGTCCAAGGCACCAGGACAAGTTTTCTCAGAGACCTCCCAGAACACCTTGAAGCTCCAAAGAGATCCCCATAGGTCAGAACGCCCCTTAGGCTCACATGGAGAACTATCAAGAACCCCTATGGAACCTAGGGCAATTCCCGAGTCAGGGCCACAAGGACAAACATCAAGATCAGGGCTTTCAGGGACCAGAACCATCTCTGGGCATGCAGGCAGACTGGCAACATCAGAACATGTTCCCACTAAGGAAGCATCAGAGCACACTAACACCTTAGACACACTTGGGCATTCTGGCACACAAAGAACATCTAGGCACACTGGCACAAGAGAAACCTCTGGGCATGTCAAGGAACTGTGAGCCTCAGGGTCAGCCAAGACAGGACCAAAACCAGGACTGGCCCAAAAAAATCATCATGACTAGACTTCGCAACTACTGGACTTTTACACGAGAATGCAGGATCAGACTTAGATGTCGCTGATTCCAGCAAAGTCAGTAACAAATCAGATTCAGGGGCACTAACAAGACAGGACAAATCTTCTGATGTATGCACTGAACCAGATAGGGACTCCACAACTACCTCTGGACTGGACAGAGACTCATCTAATACACTGGATTGGAGCTCATGAGGCTCATGAGACGCTGCAGAACAAGTCAGTAATGCAGCAGCCCCCACTGGACTAGGCAAAACTGAGGAATTCCCTGGACAGGAAGGGGACTCTGGAACCTCTGCCACAGCGGCTAGAGAACCAGAATCTTTCAGGATACAGGGCTGGGTTTCAGGAACACTCATCAGACCGGACTGAAATTCTGAGATTTCTATTATTTTGACCAGAGAATCAGAATTATCCATGTTACAGGGCAAGACTTCTGAAACAGAGGACAGGGCTGGAGTTCCTCGGCTGTTACAACACTGGAGAGGGACTCAACAACATTGGTTAAATCAGACTGTGTACAGGGCAAGGTATCTAACACACTTGCTGACAAGGACAATATTTCAATGGCTTCTGCTTAGCTGGGCAGAAATTCATCAAGTTTTATTAGAGCAGACTGTAATTCCAAAACAGCTGCTAGACAAGTGAATATTACTGCAACACCAACTGAGGTAAGCAGTGCCTCAGACTCCTCTGCTAGAGGGTTTGAAGTATCCAAAGTACTGGGTGAAGCATAAGCAGTGGTGCTCAGCAGAGCTCGAATATTCGAGTAGCTCGAATATTCGAGCTCTTTTTCAGCTATTAGAGCTCGGTATTCGAGCTCCGAATAGCTGTAGCTATTCGAATGGGCTATTCGAGTACACTCGAATAGCCCATTCACTATTCGAGCTTTTCGAGCAAACCGGCGCTATTCGAGCTCGGTACCGAGCTCGAATAGCGTCATAGCCCAGATTGATGTCCTTAGAGCCAATCAGAGGGCTCCCAGGCCCTCTGACGGCAGCCAATCACAGAGGGGGACCCTGGCCAGCCCCTACCCTATAAATAGCGGCCGCCATGTTAGGTTTCTCCGTGCTTGCCTGAGACTTGTACAGAGAGAGAGTTGCTCCTTTGTGCTTTGGCTTAGCAAGAGCTCTATTGTGGTCATTTACCTAGCGTTTTTGCTCACATACACCTCCTATACACACCTATATTGTTGTTAGTTAGTTAGACATTGTATTTTAGTTAGTAGCTTTTGTGTTACATAGAGAGAGACTCAGACAGCTGCTGCACGCTTACAGCTTTAGGCCTCAGGTCCTGCCTGTGTGGGCAGCTGTTCTCTCCTGTCCTCTGTTTATTTCTCTCATCTATACCAGTATTTCTGCTGTCCTTTACTACTGATTGTATTAGTATTGTAGTTATATACTGTAACTGTACTAGGACACTCACTGTCACTGTTCATAGGCTACTAGCTGCTCCTGCGTGTGTGCACTCACTGTCTGTGTAGTGTGTACACACTACACACACTCTATTTCCTTCTGATAACTGATTGCTTATTGTAATTAGTTAGTTGTACTTACTGTTACTACTTACTCTTACTGTACTAGGAGTCTAGGACACTCAGTCACTGTTCATAGGCTACTAGCTCCTGCGTGTGTGCACTCACTGTCTGTGTACACACACTACACACACTCTATTTCCTTCTGATAACTGATTGCTTATTGTAATTAGTTAGTTGTACTTACTGTTACTACTTACTCTTACTGTACTAGGAGTCTAGGACACTCAGTCACTGTTCATAGGCTACTAGCTCCTGCGTGTGTGCACTCACTGTCTGTGTACACACACTACACACACTCTATTTCCTTCTGATAACTGATTGATTATTGTAATTAGTTAGTTGTACTTACTGTTACTACTTACTCTTACTGTACTAGGAGTCTAGGACACTCAGTCACTGTTCATAGGCTACTAGCTCCTGCGTGTGTGCACTCACTGTCTGTGTACACACACTACACACACTCTATTTCCTTCTGATAACTGATTGATTATTGTAATTAGTTAGTTGTACTTACTGTTACTACTTACTCTTACTGTACTAGGAGTCTAGGACACTCAGTCACTGTTCATAGGCTACTAGCTCCTGCGTGTGTGCACTCACTGTCTGTGTACACACACTACACACACTCTATTTCCTTCTGATAACTGATTGATTATTGTAATTAGTTAGTTGTACTTACTGACTGTTACTACTTACTTACTGTACTAGGGACACTCACTCAGTCACCTCACCCACCAACCCACTCCATTAAAGTACCCCACTTTTCACCCGCCCTTTTAAAAAACTTTTGTCTATACGCCCAAAACATCGAAGATGTCTGGAAGTGGCAGCCAGCGCGGTTTGGGCAAGGGGAAGGGCAGCAAGGGAATCAGGAGGAGAGGGAGCAGCATTGTGGCAGGCCGCGGCCGCGCCACCATGCACAGTTCCGCAGCAGCAGCAGCAGCGTCAGTGGCTAACATTCCTCCCATAGCCACTGGCCGTGGACGCCTTGGGCGCCGCCCAGCAGGAGCATCTGCAAATCACACTGCAGAGACACAGCAGCAGCAGCGTGTAGCACCTGCTCCGATTTTCCTCCAGCCGGCTCGGAAACGTCCCATTGAGGAAAAGGATGCAGACACTGTGGTGCAACTCATGACGGAGGATGAGCAGCCCGCCATCAGCTCTGCATCCGAGGCCTCCACCCTCACCACCACCACCCCTGTTCGCAGCAGCCGCCCAGCAGGGTCTGGGGAGGAGGCCAGTTCACCGTCACAAGTTGGCGACCTGTCACTCAGCAGTATTTTTACCCCAGGCACCATCAGGGTATTGTCTGCTGTTGTTGGCGATTTTGAGGAGGAGATGTTGATGGGCACTTTGGGGGATGAGGGATTGGACAGCAAGACTGTGGCGACAGTCAAGCAGCCCATCCATGCATCAGGAGAGGAGTTTGGGGGGTCATCATCCCAGCAGGACATGTTTCAGGAGGGGGAGGATGATGATGACCCGGTGACAGACAGAGACTGGGTGCCACCACCTCCAGGGGATGTCGTCCTCAGCAGCTCTGAGGAGGAGGAGGAGGATGCTCTTGTGGGCCTTGCAAGGAGGCGCATCATTGCAAGCATTGGCAGCAGTAGGCAGGTCCCACAGCCTGCTGGTGTCTCAGGCTCAGCAGCAGCAGCAGCAGCATCTGCCAGTACCACCACCAGCCGCACCCAAGCCCCCCCCCCCCAACCACCACAGGGAGACAGGCAGCAGCGCTTCCATGCTGTAGGGGGATGTTTCTGTCACCAATCTGGCGATATTTCACCATGCCCACTGTGTACAGCAAGTACGCCACTTGCAACCACTGTCAGCGGAAGTTGAGCAGAGGTGCAGACCCCTTAAAGTTCAGCACCAGCTCGCTCATCAACCACCTTGCTGCGAAACATTTCCACCAGCATGAGGAGTTCCAGAGGCTGAAGGCATCTGGTGCTGGCAGTGGCACCACACCCATCACTGCACAGCCTTCAGCCTTCAGCAGCAGCAGCAACAGCAGCCACCCGCCCTCCTGCTCCTCCAGCAGCACCAGCAGGAGTGCGGAAACGCACTGCTCCTCCCCCCTCTGCAACTCCTCCCGCCAACACTGAGGCCTGTTCTGGCAGCCAGTCCTCAGTGGCCTCCTCCACTGTGTCTGCTGATTCCCGTGCCAGCAAAAGGCCACGCCAGAGCCTTTTGAGCGAGTCCTTCCAGGGGGTGGTTAGGGCTCTGCCTCCCAGCAGCCGTCGCGTGCGGCAGCTGAACGGCTTGCTGGCACGGGCCATGTGCTCCCAACTCCTGCCGTACACGCTCGTGCAGGAGGGGAGCGACATTCGTGCGCTGCTTGCTTGCGCAGCCCCAGACTGGCAGCTCCCCAGCAGACACTTTTTCTCCCACAAGGCCATTCCTGCACTGCACCGCTTTGTGATGGCCAATGTGGAGCGAGGGCTGGAGCACGCGGTTGGTGAAAGGGTCCACGTCACCATGGACTCCTGGAGCAGCCGCTTCGGGACAGGCCGCTACCTGTCCTTCACTGTCCACTGGGTCAGCTTGGTGGAAGGGGGTGAGGATGGGAGAGCAGCAGCGGGCACAGCAGCAGCAGCAACACAGTGGGTGGTGCCACCCCGCAGGGTCAGGGGAACTGCAGCAGGTTCCATCCTCCCCTGTCTTGCCCACGTGCTGAACCTGGTGGTGCAGAAGTTCTTGCGCACCTACCAGGGGATGGGCGAACTGCTGGAAATGGCAAGGAACGTTGTGCGTCACTTCCGGCGCTCGGCTGCAGCCTGTGCGAGCCTGGAAGACGTGCAAAAGGAGCTGGAGCTGCCACGCCATCGGCTGATCCTTGACGTTCCGACTCGCTGGAACTCCACCCTGGCGATGTTGGAGCGTCTGGTTGAACAGAAGCACGCTGTCAACCAGTACCTTGCCCTGGCCACTGTTTCCGCCGCTCAGAGAAGGGACAAGACCAGCAACATCCCGTCCATCGTCCCCGATGATGACTGGAGGCACATGCAGCAGGTGTGCTTAGTGCTGGCTCCCTTTCTGCAGGCCACTAACATGGTGAGCAGGGACCATGCTATGGTCTGCGGGTGGGTGCCCCTGGTTTGTCTGCTGAACAGGGCCCTCGATGCTTTTCTGGAACAGGGAGCGGCAGCCTTGGACCAGCAGGAGCGGCAAGCAGCTGCACAGTCCACCTCTGAGGGGGAGGAGGAGGAGGACTTGGTGGAGGTCCCTGACCTTGCTGCTGATGAGGGGGAGCAGCACAGCGCAGCTGAGTTGGTGCGGGGGTGGAGAGAGGATGAGGCTGACGAGGCAGAGGAGGAGGATGAGGACAGCACTGCCATCGATGTGCCAGCACACGTGGCCCGCCTCTTCCCAATGGCAGCGCACATGCTGGCGTGCCTGCGCAAGGACCCCAGGGTGATCCAGATGAAGCAGAGGGAGGACATCTGGATCAGCATGATGTTGGACCCACGCCTCAAGGGGAAATTGAGCCAGTTCCTGCCGCCTGCAGGAGGAGACCCAGCGCAACAAATAAGGAGCTTGCAGCAGGCCCTTGTTGAGCGCTTGGAGGAAGCCTTCCCCCAGCCTTCCACCCCCACTGTCCAGCAGCCAGCACAGAGGCAGCAGCAGGTGCCTGCATCCAGCAGCAAGCGCCCCACAGACCTGCTGTCTCTCAGCCACGAGCTCTACAGGACTGTAGAGGCTCCGGCAACAGTGACTAGAGAGGAGGTGCATGCAGCAGCATCCTCCTCCGGTCACAGCCAGCGCCTGACCCGCATGGTGGCTGACTACATGGGGTCCTACATAGTGTTGGGCGAACATCTAGATGTTCGGGTTCGGGCCGAACAGGCCGAACATGGCCGCGATGTTCGGGTGTTCGACCCGAACTCCGAACATAATGGAAGTCAATGGGGACCCGAACTTTTGTGGTTTGTAAAGCCTCCTTACATGCTACATACCCCAAATTTGCAGGGTATGTGCACCTTGGGAGTGGGTACAAGAGGAAAAAAAAATTAGCAAAAAGAGCTTATAGTTTTTGAGAAAATCGATTTTAAAGTTTCAAAGGGAAAACTGTCTTTTAAATGCGGGAAATGTCTGTTTTCTTTGCACAGGTAACATGTTTTTTGTCGGCATGCAGTCATAAATGTAATACATATAAGAGGTTCCAGGAAAAGGGACCGGTAACGCTAACCCAGCAGCAGCACACGTGATGGAACAGGAGGAGGGTGGCGCAGGAGGAGAAGAAGGCCACGCTTTGTGAGACACAACAACCCCGGCCTTGCATGAGGGCAAGAAGCGTGCGGATAGCAGGCTTTGTACCGCCATGCAGTCATAAATGTAATAAAGATAAGTGGTTCAATAAACAGGGACCACGCGGCAACGCTAACCCAGCAGCAGCAGACGTGATGGAACAGGAGCAGGCGCAGGAGGAGAAGGCCACGCTTTGTGAGACACAACAACCCAGGCCTTGCATGAGGGCAAGAAGCGTGCGGATAGCAGGCTTTGTACGGCCATGCAGTCATAAATGTAATAAAGATAAGTGGTTCAATAAACAGGGACCACGCGGCAACGCTAACCCAGCAGCAGCAGACGTGATGGAACAGGAGGAGGCGCAGGAGGAGAAGGCCACGCTTTGTGAGACACAACAACCCAGGCCTTGCATGAGGGCAAGAAGCGTGCGGATAGCATGCTTTGTACCGCCATGCAGTCATAAATGTAATAAAGATAAGTGGTTCAATAAACAGGGACCACGCGGCAACGCTAACCCAGCAGCAGCAGACGTGATGGAACAGGAGCAGGCGCAGGAGGAGAAGGCCACGCTTTGTGAGACACAACAACCCAGGCCTTGCATGTGGACAAAAAGCGTGCGGATATAGCAGCAATGCTTTTTGCCGCCATGCAGTCATAAATGTAATACAGATGAGAGGTTCAATAAACAGGGCCCGGAAACGCAACACCATCCCAGATGTTCATTGGTCATGTTACTTGGTTGGGGTCCTGGAGTGTTGCGTAGTCATTTCCAATCCAGGATTGATTCATTTTAATTTGAGTCAGACGGTCTGCATTGTCTGTAGAGAGGCGGATACGCCGATCTGTGACGATGCCTCCGGCAGCACTGAAACAGCGTTCCGACATAACGCTGGCTGCCGGGCAAGCCAGCACCTCTATTGCGTACATTGCCAGTTCGTGCCAGGTGTCTAGCTTCGATACCCAATAGTTGAAGGGTGCAGATGGATGGTTCGACACAGCTACGCCATCTGACATGTAGTCCTTGACCATCTTCTCCAGGCGATCGGTGTTGGAGGTGGATCTGCACGCTTGCTGTTCAGTGGGCTGCGGCTGCATGGGTGTCAGAAAATTTTCCCACTCCAAGGACACTGCCGATACCATTCCCTTTTGGGTACTAGCTGCGGCTTGCGTTGTTTGCTGCCCTCCTGGTCGTCCTGGGTTTGCGGAAGTCAGTCTGTCTGCGTACAACTGGCTAGAGGAGGGGGAGGATGTCAATCTCCTCTCTAAAGTCTCCACAAGGGCCTGCTGGTATTCTTCCATTTTGACCTGTCTGACTCTTTCTTCAAGCAGTTTTGGAACATTGTGTTTGTACCGTGGATCCAGAAGGGTATAAACCCAGTAATTGGTGTTGTCCAGAATGCGCACAATGCGTGGGTCACGTTCAATGCAGTCTAGCATGAATTGAGCCATGTGTGCCAGAGTCCTACCAGAATCCTCATCATCCTCTTGTGAGCGTTGTGATAGTTGTTGTGATGCATCATAGTCGTCACCTTCCTCCTGGTCTGCTTCTGCTGACCATTCGCGTTGAATTGTGGAAGTCCAACGTGCACCGCTCTGGCCCTCGTCAGTGGTGGCATGAAATTCCTGCTCCAACTCCAGCTGTTCCTCCTCCTCTTCTTCGTCATAGCTGCTGGGGCCAGCGTTCCCTGAGGCGGATGGCCTGATGTTGGTACCATCACGCTGATCGTTTTCTCCTTCAGATTCCCCCAGTTGCATCATGACAGCTGTTTCCTTGATTTTTAACATCGACCTCTTCAGTAAACACAGCAGTGGTATGGTAATGCTGACTGAAGAGTTGTCACTGCTCACAAGCAACGTGGATTGCTCAAAATTTTGGAGGACTTGGCAGAGGTCCAACATGTTGGCCCAATCGGATCCACAGAAGCTTGGCAGCTGGCCGGATGCGCCTCGGTACTGCGCCGTCATGTACTGGACCACTGCACTCTTCTGCTCGCAAAAGCGGGCTAGCATGTGCAGCGTAGAATTCCAGCGCGTAGGGACATCACACAGCAAGCGATGGTGGGGGAGATTGAAGCGCTCCTGCATCTTGGCGAGTGCCCCCGAAGCAGTACTGGAATTTCTACAATGTTTGGACACTCGACGCACCTTCAACAGCAGATCGGGCACGCCTGGGTATGTCCTCAGGAACCGCTGAACTACTAGGTTCATCACGTGCGCCAGGCAAGGGATGTGTGTCAGCTTAGCCAACCTTAAAGCGCGAATGAGATTACTCCCATTATCACACACAACCATGCCCGGTTTCAGGTCCAGCGGTGCCAGCCACAAATCCGTCTGTTCCTTTATTCCCCTCCAAATTTCCTCCCCTGTGTGCTGCTTATCCCCAAGGCAGATTAGCTTCAGCAACGCTTGCTGACGCATGCCAACAGCTGTGCTGCACTGCTTCCACGATCCTACTGCTGCTGGGTTAGCGTTTCCGGATGAGGTACAGCTTTGAGATGCGTTGGAGGAGAAGGAGTCAGAGAGGTAGGTGCTGCTGTTATCCAGTGGGAGGGACGGCGGTGCAGCTGTTTGTGGCGTGGGCAACACCCGTGCCGTAGCAGGTGAGGAATCGCTGCCAGGCTCCACAAGGTTCACCCAGTGCGCGGTAAGGGAGATGTATCTACCCTGGCCGAACGCACTCGTCCAGGTGTCAGTGGTGAGGTGAACCTTGCAGGCAACGGCATTCTTCAAGCTTCGGGTTATTTTGCTGACCACGTGCTCATGCAACTCAGGCACTGCAGAGCGTGCAAAGTGGTAGCGGCTGGGAACCACGTAACGTGGGATGGCCACTGACATCATGCCCTTGAAGCTGTTTGTCTCCACCAATCGATATGGCAGCATTTCGCAGGCCAGAAGCTTGGCTATGCTGGCTGTTACTGCCACGGCCCGGGGGTCATTTGCTGGCAATTTCCTCTTGCGCTCAAACATCTCCGACACAGACAACTGAACCGTAGCGCTGCACACGGAAGGGCTGTTGGTTGTTGTGTTTGATGAACACTGGGAGACCTCAAGAGCACTACTCCGGAAAGTGACAGTGTCAGCGTCGTCTGATGTTTGTGAATGTTGTGAACCACGCAATGGCTGGGCTACTGCTGCTGCTGAGGCGGGTCTGGTGAACCCAAGGGAGGCAGTGTTGTTTCTGGTACCCTGTCCTGACGCGTTTGCCCAAAGAGTGGGATGTTTGGATAGCATGTGACGGCTCATGCTGGTGGTGGAGAGGTTGTTAATATTTTTCCCCCTGCTCAGGCGGGTCTTGCACACCTTGCAAATCGCCATGGTAACATCCTCAGTGCAGTCTTCAAAGAAAGCCCAGACTTTGGAGCACCTGCCTCCTTGCTGGCGATTTCTGTTTGCTCCTCTTTTGCCTCTCACTTGAACTTCCACGCTTGTGGTGCCTGAAATTGCGCGCCGCCTACCTTGTGGCACAAGGCGAACTCGTGCAGCAGTGTGTTCTTCAACAGACTCATCTGTGCTGCTGCTACGACGGCGATGTTCTCGTTCACAAACAAAATCTGGGTCTCTGTCCACATTGTCCATACCCTCCTCTTCCATCTCCTCAAACTCGTCATATGTCATTGTGGGCCACCGCCGTGGAGTAGAGCTCCCCACAACAACCTCTGCGCAGCACACTCCAACGTCGTCTTCCAGATCTTGTCGGCCGACCTCCTGCAATTGCAACCCCTCCTGCCCAAATTGCTCTGGGATTTGGGTTTCCGAGTCCTCTTCGGACTCGCCTCGTATTTCAGTGCGCGGTACATTTCCCACAGTTAACGGTTGTGAATCCAGGCACAACATTTCTGGCTGTTCCTCCATTGACCTTTGAAAGGTGGAAGTTTGTTGGGCTGGGAATAGCTCCTGCGAATACCCCATTGTGTCCTGAGGTAATTCATCGGACTGGTTATCTGGCAGTTGTGTGCGTGGTGTCGCTGCCGGTTGTGTCAGCTTTGTGCCCACTGGCTCCTTGTAACTGGCTGAGGACTCGGACCTCGTGCGTGATGTGCTGGTGCTGCTTAACCCACTGCTGGACGCTTGAGAGGTCATCCAAGTAATTATCTGGTCCTGTTCTTTTGGATTTGTGAGGGTTGTTGTCCTGGACAACATGGGTGGTATTGAGTGGGTTTTCTTGGGTGCTCCCCTGTGGCCTGTACGTGAACCGTCAGGGGAAACACCTCTTCCCTTGCCCCTCCCTCTTTCACCGGATTTCTTCCTCATTTCACTTATCCTTACAGTACACGCTGACTGGCAGCAGTACAGTGGCAGTACAGAAATGCTATACAGTACCACTATTCCCAGCAGCGACACAGAGCACAATGCTATACAGTGACGGGTGAGCGGTGTACCACTATTCCCAGCAGACACAGAACAGTGAACAGAATGCTATATAGTGTGGCTGAGCGAGCGGTGTACCACTATTCCCAGCAGACACAGAACAGTGAACAGAATGCTATATAGTGTGGCTGAACGAGCGGTGTACTACTGTTCCCAGCAGACACAGAACAGTACACAGAATGCTATATAGTGTGGCTGAGCGAGCGGTGTACCACTATTCCCAGCAGACACAGAACAGTGAACAGAATGCTATATAGTGTGGCTGAACGAGCGGTGTACTACTGTTCCCAGCAGACACAGAACAGTACACAGAATGCTATATAGTGTGGCTGAACGAGCGGTGTACTACTGTTCCCAGCAGACACAGAACAGTGAACAGAATGCTATATAGTGTGGCTGAGCGAGCGGTGTACCACTATTCCCAGCAGACACAGAACAGTGAACAGAATGCTATATAGTGTGGCTGAACGAGCGGTGTACTACTGTTCCCAGCAGACACAGAACAGTACACAGAATGCTATATAGTGTGGCTGAACGAGCGGTGTACTACTGTTCCCAGCAGACACAGAACAGTACACAGAATGCTATATAGTGTGGCTGAACGAGCGGTGTACCACTATTCCCAGCAGACACAGAACAGTGAACAGAATGCTATATAGTGTGGCTGAGCGAGCGGTGTACCACTATTCCCAGCAGACACAGAACAGTGAACAGAATGCTATATAGTGTGGATGAGCGAGCGGTGTACCACTATTCCCAGCAGACACAGAACAGTAAACAGAATGCTATATAGTGTGGCTGAGCGAGCGGTGTACCACTATTCCCAGCAGACACAGAACAGTGAACAGAATGCTATATAGTGTGGCTGAGCGAGCGGTGTACCACTATTCCCAGCAGACACAGAACAGTGAACAGAATGCTATATAGTGTGGCTGAGCGAGC